>NC_090194.1:3283314-3378314 GCF_024679245.1 Pseudorasbora parva | reverse complement strand
GCATAGAGCCAGAGAATATAAAGATAGAACAAGGAAATTAGGTGAGAAGCAATAGGGTTAACCCTTCATCATGACTGCTTACATGTGTATTCACAGCCGTTTGTTGTAATATTGAGTTTATTTTGTGTAGGCAAGTATATATCTAAGATTTATCTCATATGCATTTGGTTAACAATTAACGCAGTAGTAAAGTATGCTGATCATCTTTAGCTTCATCGCATGCAGCTCAAACAGCAATGCACAATTAATAATAAATATGATTGGAACTGTCATATTACATAACATTAATGAGAACACTATTATAATAAACCGTCTTGAATTCATTGGGTCTCATTAGCATTTTCAGCGCATTGTTCCAGTAAGAGCGCGTCCACACACTCTGACTAGCATCTGAAGCAGCGTTGGAGTGACACGTATAATTCATGATATTTTAATATTAAATAAGTAATTTAATAAATGAGCAATCACATTTACTCATTTTACAATACTAGCCCTTTATTTAGACTAGAAAGATGACATTTTCAGCAGCATTTGCACACCCTTTGTAAACTCATACAGTGTTAAGGCTAACGAATAATCGATTAATTAATCATTTATTTAACCAACGCTCGATCATGGGAATTTGTGTAAATTGACATCCCTATCAATCTACCTTCGAAAGAACGAAAAAAAAACTAAAACATGGGGGGTTTGGGGGAAAAAGAGCCCAAAAGAGGATTACAGTGATACCTTGCTGTTGGATTAGGAAAGCAACAAACAGATGCAGCTAATGTATGTGTGTTTCAAAAGCTTAGCTTACTACATAAATATGCTCAAACGCTATACACATTCATACATACTGTACATATTTCAGTAAAGGAGCGATTATTTTAAGCAGGTATTGACCTTTTTGCTATTTTAGTTATATGGTTAGATGATGGATGAAAAGAGAAGAACGCTGGGGAGAAGAAAATGCAATGGTTACTGCCTGACAAGAGAAACGCTTGATGCTGGAAAGATCCCAGGAACAACCATGAACCTTCTTGAAATATTGCTGATATACGCTGCCTACTATCGAGTTATTGGCTGGGAAAGAGAATCACCGAACCACAGCTGTAGGGCATGTCAATATCGAAGTAGTGAGAAATTTTCTGATTAAAAAGAGAGGCAGCTACGTTTCTTGAAAGGGAAGCTAAATATCAAACCTAAGTCAGGGTCAGTGTGCCAAATTAGAAAAATAAAAATCTTTCATTAATGAAAATGTAAAACGTAAAAAAAAGTATTGAAATTAATGCTTTTTATGCAGATATCCTGATGATATCTCTCCTTAAACCTATTAATCCTTGCATGTATGTCACTTTTTGATCCTGCTTTCCACAACACGCATCTGAAAACGTAATAAGCGGCCACTTCAAGAAAACAGATGGGTTATAAAGAAAGCTGAAAAGGTAGCAAATTACAATCCAAACTACACTGTAAACCCTAACGCTCAAACTAATTAATGGGTTTGAGTAGAGCCAACTCAAATTAAACAAATGAGTTTAAACAAATGAACTTTTATGAGTATTTAGAACTTCCTTTTTCTTTTGAGTTCTCAAAACTGACACATTGTAAGTAATCTTAATTGTTTACATGTTTTGGTTTTATGAACTTGCTTCTTTTAATTTACACTAACTTAAATTTAACCAAAAGTGGACTGAGATTCCTATATCCCAGCATGCTTTGCTCTAGCACAAAGGGGACAGTAACTGACAAAATAAATTGTTATATTATGTTTTTTGTGCAAGATTCACTATAAGTGGGAGATTTAGTCGAGTTGAATGTTTTGTGATGCAAGTTTCTTTTATGTTGTTTTTTGTAGGGTTTCCATATGTGACGAGTGGAGCATGAGCTTAGTTTGAGAACATATATATGATAAAAGTATTATATTGCTGTCCTTGTTCAGCAACTAATACTATCAAAGCATTGTGTAACCAATTAGCAAGGTGGCATTTATTGAATCAGCTAGGTAAAGCTAGTCAAGTTTCCACTGCTAAAACTTTTAGATTACATGATATTTTTAAGTTAAATGTATGAATTAACTTACTCAAATATTTCAAGTTCAGAGCCGTACAATTAGAAAATAAAAATCTGCATGTTCTCTTATTTAACTTTAAATGTATTCAATTAATTTAAATTAAGTCTGAGCCTCAATTTCGTTGAATTTTGCCAAATTATTCAGGTTTACAGTGTAGATGTCCTGACAACATCTCTCCTTACATTAATCCTGGATTTCACAATATGCATCTGAAAACGTAATAAGCAAGCGGCCACTTCAAGAAAACAGATGGGTGATAAAGGATCTGAAAAGGTAACAAGTTATAATCCAAACTACAAGTTGCTTAGGGAGCTAGTAGTACACTTAGGAAGGAGTTTAGGCCCTTCTGATCCTTCGTATTTTGAGCGGGGCTTTGAGGGTCACCACAGCCACTGGAACTAATGCGTAGGGCCATTAAACTGTCTTCATCTGCGGTCAGAGACACAAGGTTGGACAGATTGATGCCAAGGCATTGTTTTGTGTCCCTATTCACCCCCACACAGCCACGCCAGCCATAGCCAATGTCTTTAGGGTTCAATTCAAACTTCCTGTCAGCGCTAGACTCATAAAACCAGAGCCGTATGTGCTTCTGGCTTCCTTTCTTGACCAATTAAAAAGCTGCCATTCGTTCCACAAAGAGGAGGCGATAAAATTGTGCTATTTTAGGAGATGAGTTACGCTCTTGTATTGTAAAAAGATATGTGCTTCTAATCAAAGGTGTCACTTTTTAAAGCATATTAAAATGAACATTTTGTGGTGCGTCGAGTATTAATTCCTAAGTAAGATCTCAGAGGCAACAACAAAAGAGTGCGGGAAAGATACTGCCAAGCTGTTTTGTCTCCCGGCAAGAATCCAGTAAAGAGCGTGAATGTGCCGGGACAGAAATCAGACTGAGACATCAGAGCGTGCTCAGTAGGAGATGCGGCATTTATCTCCCTTCTTATTGACAGCCCCTCGACAGCACACTGTTTACACAGAGGAGACAGGGAGTAACTGTGCGCGCGAGCGTGAGACGCAGACTTTTCTGAGTCACACCTCTCTCACACACACACACACGCGCGCGCAAACATGCCTCGCTTCTGATCTAAGGAGCGACGACAGTCCTGGAGACGCAAGACATCAAAATAAGCTGTCGTGTATAAAGGAAAACCCTAAATGACACACTTTATGCGAAAAGTCGCAGAGCTTTTGAAATGCTGCCAATCAAACGCTTACACAGTGTAGTATGTAATGGCTACAGATACAGTTAATCACAAATACATGTTGGGCTTAAAAGTCAAGGTTCATCCGGTTTAAAAGGTGCCATTACCAAATGAGTCAAAGGCCGGCAGTCGTTAAATGCATGTTCGGGGACAATCCGGGAAGAGCCGACAGCTGTTTGTGTCTGTTTAAAATGACTTCAAAAGAAGCCGAGCAAACACACGTCCTCCTCGAGCTACAAATGCAACAAACAACAAATACTCAAGAGTCAGTCAGAAAAGAGATCAGGCATCTATAAATGACAAAGTTGAAGTGTAACTCAATGCCTTTCCTTCAAAATCCTTATCAGGTGTGAGAAGGCAAAAGGAGACAGGCCCTCGCCGCCACATACCTGCACCGGATTAAGTCAGAGGCGTGGGGAAAAAAACGTGTG
Source organism: Pseudorasbora parva (assembly GCF_024679245.1). Taxonomy (NCBI): domain Eukaryota; kingdom Metazoa; phylum Chordata; class Actinopteri; order Cypriniformes; family Gobionidae; genus Pseudorasbora; species Pseudorasbora parva. Next base: position 3,374,625 of record NC_090194.1, on the reverse strand, counting down.
ACACTAAATTCAACTACACCAAATTATTCCAGACTGACTTTTTGGATGGTTTTGAGCCTGTTATAGAGAATGAAAAGAGTTTGCTCATGAAACAAGCACAGTATTGACAGCACAACTGAGACTGGACTATAGATCCAGTCAAATAAAAGTGGTCCGTGCCATTTCATCCCGTGTCAGACAGCTGTGCTGCCCTTGATTCAGTGGCAGATTTTGTCTGCAGTTATAGTGGAGGACAGAGGCAATGTTTACTACCCCATAAAACAGAGTTTATGTTGGCCAGCAATACTTAAGCACGATTCAATTCAAGCTACAAAACTGTTGTTTGCAACCAGGGGTCCTGAAGGTTGCCCGGGGAGGTCCAAAAGAACAAAAATATAAAAAATGAACTAAAATCTAAATGTCTGACAGGTCATTGAGACTCTAAGGAGTGAAAAAAAAAAACAAATACAGTGTGTAAATGTGTCAAAATAAGTAAGATATTTTATATATAACAGTTTTTCAATATTATGCTCTCTCTAAGAGCCAATCTGCCCTAAAGTAAGTGCATTTACTGTAAACTGGGTCAACTGGTATGTTTCGACCATATGCTCAAGTATAAACCCCATGTTAAATCTATAAATCATTTGTTTACACCAACATTATTGTATATTTATGTTATATCCCTCTTAAAAGGAATGAGACCCTGTGTGATTTAATAAAAATGTTTGGTTTTACTATAGGCTAACTTAAGTTGAAGAATATCTCAACAAATGCATGCCAATGTTTTATATATTAAACAAAAATGAATGTTACAAAACTGTTCTACAAGGGCTCTCTCTATGTACAGGATGCGCATCATCTCCATACAACCAATACCTTACAATATAACACCACCCGTAAGACAATATTTACGTTTAGAGACACCAGAGAAGATGTCGACAACTAATTCACAATGTTAATAATCCTCATATAGCGATCTGTCGTGTTGTATTTTCTCTATCTTACCTTGAGATAAGCATATGAGGGAAAACGCAACGAGAAGCGCATCTAAAGTCCTGCGAAACTCCATCACCCTCAGATATCAAGTCCACTTCTGTCGCCTTTATCCGGGTTTAAACAGTCCCTAAAATCATCCAAAAAGCGCTACAATCCGGTCGAAGTGAGAGGAGACGCGTTTGAACAGGCAGTCACATTGAAGAACTTTACAAACTAGACCCGAAACACATTAAAACTGTGCAGGTTTGATCTGAGCATCACAAATACTCCATATTCTCGTGCGCGTCCTGTGTTGCGCTCAAGCGCTGATCTGTGCAGATAAAGAGTCAATAGCGGACAGATGAGAGGAGATGAGATGCTCACAGTCCGTCCCAGACGCTCTTACTTCCTTCAGGATTCATTTCACGGGCAAAAGATGCTTCTGCTCGCGCTTTCCCGGTGTATGGAAAAAGTATCCGTTCTTTAACAGCCAGATTTCGTTCTCAGCCGCTGCCCCACGGTCTTCCCTTCGCTGTGAATGAACGGACTCTTTACTCCCGAGTCTACGGCTGTCTCGTGGCTCAAGCCCACCCCCTGACTACCTTCAGTTACCCACACTGGGGTAACTGCGCTCTTAAAGGGATAGTTCACCCAAAAATGAAAATTCTGTCATCATTTACTCACCCTCAAGTTTTTCCAAACCTGTAAGAATTGTTTTTCTTCTGCTGAAAACAAAAGAAAATACTTGGAAAAATGTTTGTAATAAAGCAGATAGAGCAACCATTGACTAGTATTTTTTTCCCTACTATGGTATTCAATGGTTGCTCTATCTGCATTGTTTCAAATATTCTTCAAAATATTTTCTTTTTTGTTCAGCAGAAGTAAGACATTCTTACAGGTTTGGAAAAACTTGAGGGTGAGTAAATGACAACACGATGACAGAATTTTCATTTTTGAGTGAACTATCCCTTTAAAGGGCCAGTAGCTCGATTTGCCCACAACCCTGCAGAGCTCTTGAGGAGTTGTGAGGGATCGTTCACCCAGTAATATTAATAAAAAAAATACTGTTTCCCCCTCATGTTGTTTCAAACCTGCATTATTTTATTTCTTACGCTAGATATTAGTCTTAATGACAGCCTCAGTCACCATTTACTTTCACTGGATTGTCATTCCACACAATGAAAGTGAATGGAGACTGAGGCTGTCACTCAGCCAAACATCTCCTTCTGTGTTGAGAGTAACTTTAAATTTGCCTTTAAAATCCCCTTGTGTGAGATACTTATTTGATCGCACATTTTTTTGAGAATGATAGGCCTATTATGTCCAAAACCTGAATATTAGCTCATTTTAAGGGATAGTTAATGAAATTATTTTTTATTTTATTTTTAAATGTGGGTTTATTTTTAAGTGTTTGTGTAGTTTTTGTGTTACCCAGATCCTGGGTCAGATGTAACAACCCAGTGTTTGGGTAAAATAAAAATAGAATTGAGACTGAGGTTATCATTGAGCCTAACATATCCTTTCTGTGCTGAGAGTGAATTACAATTTTTGGTTGAACAATTACTTTAAAAAAACATTGTTTGAGATGCTTAGTTTACATTTTCTAAAAATAATAGGGCTACTGTGTCCAAAACAGCATTTAGCTCATTTAAAGGGATATCTCATTCAAAAATTAGATATCTGTCATGCCCCTGCTATGTTTTATGCTTCAGTGCAACACAAAAGGAGATATTTTGAAGCATGTTTACTCTGCTCCCTTCCACGCAATAGAAATGAATGGAGATGGGATTGTGGAACTTCAAAACTGACAAAACAAAAGCACCATGAAATTATTAAAAAAAACAGTCAACTTGTACATTATATAGCAAGTCTTCTAAAAACATTAGTGCCTGGTTTCACAAACAAGGTTTAGAGTAGTTTCAATCAGAATTAAAATTTCCTGATAATTTACTCTCCCCCATCTTATCCAAGACGTTCATGTCTCTCTTTCTTCAGTTGAAAAGAAAAGGTTTTTGAGGAAAACATTTCAGGATTTTTCTCCACATAGTAGACCTCGACTCGAAATTGCAGCTTTAAAGGGCTCTACACGATCCCAGACGAGGAATAAGGATCTTATCTATAGCGAAACAATCAGCCGTTTTCTAAAATATATACAAATGTATATACTTTTAACCACAAATGCTCATCTTGGCACTAGCGTCCACGTCTTCACTACATTAGGTAATCGCGTTTGAAAGGTCATGCGTGACTTCATCTGTGCACTCTGGTTCAAAAAGGTAAGAGAGAGTGAAAAATAATTTTTTAACTTCTCATTTTCTCCTCCAACTTCAAAATGGCCCGACATCATTCTTTTTTTGTAAAGGGTATTTGACTTTGTCTTTGCACGTTCTCTGTGTAAACACTGGCGGTACTTCCATCGACATGCGTGACCTTTCCAATGTGATTACATAACGTTTGAAGTCGTGGACGCTAGTGCCAAGACGAGCATTTGTGGTTAAAAAGTTTTTTGAAAATGATCGATCGTTACGCTAGATAAGACCCTTATTCCTTGTCTGGGATTGTGTAGAGCTCTTTAAAGCTTTGAAACAACAATTTGGACCTTCAACCTGTTGGTCCCTGTTGATGTCTACTATGTGGAGAAAAATCCTGGAATGTTTTCCTCAAAAACTTGAATTTCTTTTCAAATGAAGAAAGAAAGACATGAACATCTTGTATGACATAGAGGTGAGTAAATTATCAGGAAATTTGAATTCTGAAGTGAACTACTCCTTTAAGTCTATTCTCAGACTAAAATGCATGTTTGAGCTGTTTTAAAGGGTTAGTTCACCCAAAAATGAAAACTATTTCAGTAATTACTGACCCTCATGTCGTTGGACACCTGTAACACCTTCGTTCATCTTCAGAACACAAATGAAGATATTTTTGTTGAAAGCTGATGGCTGAGAAAGGTTTCAAAAAGGCCTCCATTGGCATTCAGTACATTTCCACTGACCCACTCACAAGACCCATAAAGGCACTAAAGACGTCGTTACAAAGTCCATCTCACTACAGTGGCTGTACAATAATTGTACCAAGCGGCGAGAACAGTTTTTGTTCGGCAGAGCTGCGTCATATTCTTGCGCATGCGTTTAGTTCATGTCAATAATTTGGTGGATTATATCGTTATTTTGATTTTTGTGCGCACAATAACTATTTTCGTCGCATTGTAAAATTATTGTACAGCCACTGTAGTGAGATGGGCTTTGTAACAAAGTCTTTAGTGCCTTTTATGGGTCTTGTGAGTGGGTCAGTCGAAATGTACTGAATGCCAATGGAGGCCTTTTTGAAGCCATTCTCAGCCGTCAGCTTTCAACAAAAATATCTTCATTTGTGTTCTGAAGATGAACGAAGGTGTTACAGGTGTCCAACGACATGAGGGTGAGTTATTAATGAAATCATTTTCATTTTTGGGTGAACTAACCCTTTAAATGAAAGCAATTTGCATTGACAGATCTTAATATGTCAGTGACATATTTGTCTCAAAAAGCACACCAGTATTTTTTTTTAAGTGATTTAAGTAGCTTTTATAAACATAAAAACCACTTAAATGCCCTAATTAAACTAAGGCCTAATCCTGGTGTAATCTAAGACCTGTCTGTGAAACCAGCCGTAGATATTTAAATAACTAAAACAAACAAATTCTTCAGTGAAATTCACAATTTAACAAAGTAAACCCTAAAATGACTTCAAAAAAATGATTTCAACAATCTTCACAGATTATATTTAAATGAATAAAATAAGAAACCTTCCCTCTCTGGAAAGAGATAGGAGTACTGAAAACGTATGCATACAGAACTTAAAGCCACAATATGTAATTCTATTTTATCTTATTACACATTGTGTGAGTTAAAGTGATGTTATAATGCTACTCCGTGCGTTTGATCGGCTCTACTATGAGACACTCATTCACACTGCAGTGAGCGAGATCATATTAGGCGGTAAAACATGTTACACTCTGCGGTAAATCAAGAACACCAGATTTAAACACTAAGACTAACTGTGTTGATCTGGAGAAAAATCATTAGTTTCTGTCCATCAATGATCCAAACAGTGTCTAATAAAACACATCAGATATTAAAGTGTCTTTGGTGTCTCCATTGTTTCTACAAAATAACCGGAAACTGAGGGTAACGCGGGTGTGATGTTATTGAGATGCGACGCATCGACATGGTCTTTGTCCTGGTCAAAATTGCTTATTTCAGTGTTTAAACATTCTTAGAAACATTTGGGATCATGTAGGTCAACAAAATATAACATTGATCTAGTGTTGTTGTTTTTTTTAATCCAAAAATCTAACATTTTAGTACCTTTAATGAATTTGTATAATTTGTATACTGGCTTTATGGTGCATTTTTGGAATTTGGCAACCCTTCATACTCAATCAACTTTCTGGAAACGAGTTGCCAGAACATTTTACAGAATTACTGCTTTTGTGTCCCACAGTACAAAATAAGTCATACAGGTTTGACCTATTCCTTTAAGAGCAACTATAGTGATATATTTTGATATATAAAGGCCTGAGCTTAATCATTTTATTAAAATTAAGAGTCTATAGGTCGAGGTGCAGGAAAATTGTGCAATTCATTTGAGTAAATTCTGGTCTGTCTCCAAAAAAAGCAGCATCAGTCAGCCCATGAAGACTCGGGGCTCTAAGCAAATCATCAATCACAGAAATGCCATTGTTTCATGGGAACGACTAGATCAGAAGTGAAAAGCAATATCAGAGGTATATCAGTGTGGTATGAGGTTCAGACAATGAGACACGACACAGAAGAGCCTCTGTCAGAGGCAGGTAATGATGGCGGATGATACCGGAGGATTCAGCCCTGGAAAATAACACCAATGAATCACTAAACAGGGAAAAGAGGGCTATTTTGTATTCACCGCATTTTACTCTGTCCATCTCTGCCTTTTTCTCCTCTATACTGACACTGTATTTGTTAAAATATTAACCAACAAATTACATTTCATGTTAATTTCAAGTCTGAAAGCTCAACATGCAAGTTAGGGGTTGTATTTATCTTAATTTTCCTAATGTAATATATTCTCTTCCATTGTGTTCACAGTGGAGGACAGTCGGTGCCTGAAGTACACAGGGAGCAACTACCCTTGATATTGTCCTCATGTATGATGCATGAGCAAGTTTAACTTAATTGCAAAAACTGATTAATTGAGCTTCAGCATGTAATTGAATAAAACATGATTCCGTTTTCCCCTAAATACATTTCAACTCTCTTATGACTGATGCAGCATGCGCAGACTACCATAAAACATCAGCTGGGTGTGTGAGGACGAGCGTGCAGTCTGTGAATTCGGCTGAATAATCACATTAGTGTGAGAGTTATGGCGACATCACATCATCACGTCTTAATGATGCCATTAAGCAACAGTCGCAGGAGTACGCCGAGAGCGGGAGTTGGGAGAACGTCGCCGCAGATGACAGATTATCATTGAATTTATAAAAGCTAACAATGAGTTGCTCAATCTTTCGCACATTGAGGGCACAGACACTGTCCCGTTGTGTTATTTAACATCTGCTTTACTCGGCGGAGAACTTGTGACGAGTTTTACGCAATGAAAAACACAGGCCTGTTAAATCAATTGCTTTGTTTTGTTTGGTTTTTTCCCCTCAAAGATGATAAATGACAGTGAAAAGCACGCCTCGAGCTATCCCTTCGACTAATTTACACACCAAATTGAAAGACAGCATTATGTAGAGCCAATCCAGAGGCTTTATCAATAGAAATTAACTTAACCTTTTAAATAAGGCGATGAGGAAAATTGGTTTGAAAATTTCTCTAAGCTATGCAGAGATGGAAAAAAATGCACCTTGGTGGCAACATATCAGACTTCATATCAGTGTTGAGCAATCACCACTGACAGCAGAAAATGCTCTGAAAATGCTATAGCACTGTAAGTAATTAGCCCATCCAGCATACAGCCGCTTGAGTCTGTGCCAGCAGAACGTGATTTATTACACTGATCAGCCGCACCATGAACACCTGACAACTCGCACTGGACAAGGGCCAAGCCATCTGACACTGTGAATTTAAAGCTCAGCACATCCCGAAGAACAAATGAACACACAATTGTGACATATTCAAATGTTTAAAATCAAGTTTCTAATGCCTATGTGGTGTTTTTAATATGAGCAACATATTTTCTCCTTAAAACTGCAGGGAACCAAAGACAGTCTCTAAAACACGGTTTGAGATTGCTGATGTTTCTAACATCACAAACTGCCTTGTAACCAATCACGTCACGTGTGAGCAGGGCTTATGTATATCATTAACTACACTTTAAAAAAAAATCTGGGTAAAAAACAACCCAATGTTGGGTCAAATATGGACTAACCCACACTGTAAAAAAAATGTTGTTGGTTTTTGTTGGTTTAACTTAAAAAAGTAAGTTGATACAATGAAGGAAATTTGTTTAATAAATAGAAACTCAAAATATTATTGTATCTGAACCACATAAAAAAATTGATAAATCATGAAAATAGCACTATTTCACTGCATCATCAGAAATAAAACACACACAATTACCCAATATGCTTAATAATCTTTTAATAATATTTTAATAAAGGTTGTCGAATCTCAAAAAATGTTTATTGTATTAACTCAAAATGTTAATTTCAATTAACTTAAAAAATTTTAGGCAACAAGGTAATTTTTTTCTAAATAATTTTTTACAGTGCAGCAATCGGGTTGTTTTAACCCAGCGATTGGATTGTCCTAAGCAAATATTGAACCCAACCGCAGAATTAAAACAACCCAATCGCTGGGTTAAAACAACCCAATTGCTGGGTTAGTCCATATTTGACCCAACATTGGGTTAAAACAACCCAGCATTTTTTAGAGTGTATTCTGAAGCAGGGAGTCTCAAGAGAAGCAGGTTATCCTGGTATATTTTTCTGTTGATATGAACAAAAGTGTACTTTTATAGCGGGTGAATTTTGTTTATGATATATATTATGATGTTATGATGAACTACCGGTATATGCCTTTCTCCACTGAAGTTCTATGATGTTCAAAGCATTTCTAAGGACGCTGAGACTGAGATGGCAAACGGCAAAATGGTTTGTGTAACATTAGCAACACATTATTAGCTGTCTGTTAATGTAGTCAACCCAAAGGCTGATCGTATTAATTTACGTATGTGTGCGGCGCTGTAAAGAGAGACAGCATTGTGCAGCGTTTACTACAGTAACTTGAGTAAAGTTGAGCGAGTGGATCTCTGGAGGCTGGGCTCATTTCCATATTTATTTGTCCCTAAATTAAGCAATGGTGTTACATTCAAGCACTGGAAAAAACATAAAATATGTCATTTTGGTGATCAAAGATGAGTTTTAAGGTATAAAATTATTCACTACAAGGGGACTTGCAGGAAACATCAGGGTTCTGACAAGTTAAGCTCAAAAGAAAATCTGTATTAAAATGAGGCACGTTTTAAAGGACATGATTGGGCCATTCTTTACATTTTAAAATGCTGTCTGTGTAATAGCCTCAAAATGTAACAAAAAATAAATAAATTAATTAATGAAATACCACCACTTTCGTTTAATGTGGAAGCCATTTTTCCACATTAAATCATATTATTGTATATATATATATATATATATATATATATATATATATATATATATATATATATATATATATACACAATAATATGATTTAATGTGGAAAAATGGCTTACTAATCTACTCTGTGAGAAGTTATATCAAATTTGATATGTTGTTGCCATGAAAATGTAACTGCATATTCTAAAAAGACTATAAAAAAGTATAATTTACATCTGTTTATATACAATAAAATGTTGCTTTTGCTTTTATAAGTCCTACATTTCTGCATTTAAATCCTCAAAAAAGTCCCCATTTACTTCCATTGGAAGTGCCTCAACATTAACACAATTCCTGCTTCTGTTTTTTTAAGAAAATGAGGGAGTATTATTATTGTTATTATTAACAATATACCATAATCGATCTAGCTTAATTTTTACATTTGGTATTAAACCCAGAATATTCCTTTCAAAAACAAAAAACAAGACAGACAACATGAAAATAATCTTAAACCAAATGAATGTACAAGCAAAACAAGCTACGTCACATCCTGGTGACCATCACAAAGACCTAAACCACACATCGACATGCTTTGTACATGTGTCCACCTGTCCGGCGTATCTCTTCCTGACAAGATATCGACTGCCCGTCACATTGCGATCGCCATGGAGACTGACAGAACGCTGAGACCAAATGACATTTAATGCGAAAAGCAATACACTGAGTCCTTATGTAACGGGAACGGATCCGACTCCCCCACATGCCCAAAGCAGTGTTGCATATGACAGTTGAACGTGAGGGAAGGATGCCAAAAGACAGATGGAATGAAAAGAAAGTGCACAAAGGCTTTAAAAGAAACAAAAGACCTGGCAAGATTGTGTTTGTTTGCTGCCCTTTGATTGAGAACAATTTGCTTGATTAAACCTGACCTGAGCCCAAAATCAAATCAGATTCAATCAGCTGTATTTGCCAGCTTAAACCGTTCAGTGGGAGAAATGTATCAAATTGATGCCTTCTCAAATGCATGAGCAGATTTGGATCCCCAACAAAAACCGTTAACTCTAACGCTGGCCCTTTAAGCTGCACCGCTCTTATTATAGATTCATTGATTAAGAGGGTGTGCCTGGAAAATGACAATATATCTCCTCATTGATCTGCTTTTGAATGAGATTGGCTGCTACTAATCATCCCGAGGGACACGGGCACACATTGAGATGCCCAATTTCCTGTTGCTCCCCAATGCATTAATATTCCACTTTCCCAACCTCTGCCTGCCTGTCTATCACTCTCTCTCTCTCTTTCTCTCTCTGTCTACCTCGCTCTCTCTCTGTCTTTGTCTTTGAGCCCCTCTGTTTGAGGCCCCCTTAATTGTAGCTCTGTGAAGCGAGAAGGTCCCTCTGTTCTACTCCACCATCCTGAAAGGGACTGAAATTGGTGTGTATCAGACGACGAGCCCCTTCTGTGAGCGTCATATGTGCGGCACAACAGCACAGAATCGGGGCGAAGTCGGACATTAACCCCTTATATGTTAGCAGGTTTGGTTTTCAAAGGAAACAACTGGTTTCAAGAGCTAATTATCTAATAGGGCCACATTCAGTCTTGGCACAGGAACTATGTAAGATCGACTTGCACACACAGGCCTCTCAATGATGGCTGCTAATTGGATCGCTTTGAGAAAAAGCTAGTTTTTTTTGGTTTTTGTTCAATGAGCTCATTCCTATTTAAGTACGGTAACATTTCATGAGCAAGAAAGGTCTTTTGTCAAGAGTGTAAAGCACCGCTCACACAAAAATCGCATTTAATTCCCAATCGAGTGGATTCTTATTGGAACGACAAGATTTCGCCTACAAACGTCAACGAGTGATAAATGTTGAACGGCCCTTTGACATTTAAATAGCGAAGCTATTATGAATAACGCATTGTTGCACACTGGGACTTTCTGAATCACTCATAAACTACCTGAAAGTGAAAAAGTAGTGTAGCAAAAGTACATTGCATACATTTTTTGCTAAAAGTGTCTAATCTTATTTCATTGCACTTGAGCCTGTTGGGAAATCTGAATGGGAAAATCTTTCACCCTCATGGAAAATTGCAATCGCATGGATTCCTATTGAAATGACTGGATTTTCCCTGTAAAAATACACCGAACACTGGTAAATGTGACTGCACCTTTAGTAATCGTTCACTACTTTTTTCATTCTTGAGAAAGACCTGTGCAGGTTATCTAGTCATTTAGTCTAGAGATGGACTAGGGGCTCACTAATGATATGTTCCTCGTCCTTCTTTTCCCTTAACTTGGGCTGGAAAATTGGAGCTCCCATCATTTCGTTTCCCTGGAGATGAAATGACTCTTCCAATTCCCACAGTCTGTAGCTGGATCCAGGAGGGAGGTGACAGCAATTATGGCCCTCAACGGCCAGCAGCACTAAGGGAAATATGCTCTGACACAAGTCTTTGGCTATAGCCGGGTCCGGAGAAGCCTGGTTTGACATTTGCCATCTCATCAGAGTGGCCATTTCTCTCTCTCTTGGCCATCTTTGTTTAATACATTGAGTCGAAATGACCTGTTTGCATGCCTACATGCATGTGTGGACTGCATATGTATGTTTATATCTCTAAAATACTCATTACAGGCAATTCCATGCTGCTTGCGCTGGATAATGACATACAATAGACAAATCGAGCGTCACCATCACGGATGGGCTACAGAAATGCTTTTAAATATGCAAAGGGTGCATTGCATATTGACAAAAATGCAAATTAGTGAAACAAAACATGGCTTCCACTCAGTGTCTGTGTGGGAGGCGACACAGAGACAGTGAGGAACCAATGTTATCAACTCAATCCTTATTGCACTTATGCAGGTGGGGATTAGTTGCTGATCTGGAGATGGAGATTCATATTTAACACCATGCTGATCCTCATTAAATGTCAATGAGATTCAAACTGCAATATTCAATTGATGCATTTTTACAGTAAATTAAGGGTTAATGTGTTATGCATGGTTAAAGGGGTCATGAACTGAGAAATTGGACTGTGCTGTGACATATAAGAGGTCATCATACTATCAGAACTGAAAACTTCCTTGTTAGTCCAAAAACAGCTTTTATTGTAACCAAGCACAGAGAACGACTCGTTGTGGAATGGACCTATAATAGATGGTGAAAGACCGCCTCTGCAGAAGAAGATCAACGCCTACTTCACCATTGTAGCTTTGGCTCCGCCCACAGGTGTGTCAGTGAGATGACGAGGAGAGAAGAGCGATACAGGATCACTGGACTAAAAATTACATTACCTCTTTGGTAAATCAGTTGCAATTTTGGTGCAGGCTTTGCAAAAGACTTTAACAATATGGACTCGACAGTAAAGCCACAACATGTGAGTAACCGTGTTCATTCTAATCTGTGATCAGTGATTTCTGATATCTAATGATTCATGTACAGTCAGATGTTCTTTGTCTGTGTGTCAGTAAATCAAACCAGAGACTAGACGCTCAACTTCACATTGTTTATCTTAACAGATGAAAATAATCTGTCCTTTAAACTGTGATTAAATGATATATATAAAGCAATCAAAGAATGCTCCCTTTACAGTCGCTGGAGCTGTCAATCAAACAGCGTGAGTTTATCAGTGACTGAGTTCTTGACTGGTGCCAAAACTCCCGTAATAATCAATACATCTCTAATTTACATTGTTTTTGCACTGTTAGTTATGATGAAAGCATTTGTTAGTGAGCAGAAATCGAGTTGCAATGACGAGATCACTGCAGTCATGAGCTCCACATCTTGGCAACCACCATCTGAATATAATGCCATAGATATAAATATAATGTTATAATCAACATTTTTTTATCATTAATTAACCATGAGAGCAGTAATAGTAAAAATGTACTAAACCTTTTCAAGAGAGTTTCACATGTAACGGCTGTTTCACACCGCAAGCGTGAGAAGTGCGTGAACAGCGCGTATTTTTTCCGGCGCCCATGTTAATCAGTGAGTGCATTCACACCGGGAGCAGGAGCGTCGCGTAAGCAGCAGTGAAGCGGGGGTTTCGGCGGCGAGCCTATTTTTGCTGCGCTGCTGACGCTCCTGACACTCAATTAAAGTATTAGCACACTTTTAAAGGACAAAATAAATATGATTTCACACAAAAAGTGCTTAAAATGCGCACAAGAAGCATGTGTAGTGTGTTTTAACAATAACTGGAGTAGCCTAGGCTATGCCAGAAAAGAAAACGAAGAATAAAAAATATCTGTAGAAGATTTACCCATTTAAACTTGTTTTAATTACTCAGTTTGGGTGATAGTATGGTTATGATTATAAAAAATAAAGTAAACGAGCCAGAAAATATGATAAACTTTCTTTTAGTTTAGTATGTAACACTCAGACAGACAGGTATAGGCTATAGCAGCTGCAGTCACGGTGTAAAGGGAAAGCACACTTTTGACGGACAAAATATAATATCACACGAAATGCACACAAGAAGCACGAGTAGTGTGTTTTAACTGGAGTATGTCATTAAAGAAAACAAAGAATAAAAAAGATCTGTAGAAGATTTACCTCTAAACCTGTTTTAATTATTCAGTTTGGGTGAAAGTATGGTTACGATTATAAAAAGTAAAGTAAACTAGCCAGAAAATATGATAAACTTTCTATAGGCTGTAGCATTGTGGGTGCCGCTGCTGTGATGCTGTACAAACGCATCCAGTGTGAATACTCTCGAGCAACTGCAGCTGCAGTGACGGTGTAGTAACGAGGGCTGCACGATTTGGGGAAAATATATAATTGCGATTATTCTGGGTAAAATTGCGATTGCGATTTAAAATGCGATTATTGTTATTATAATTTTTTTACAAATAAAAAGTGTGTGTATATAACATATTGTGTTTTTATATTAATGTGACATAATTATTATGATTATTATTACTGCAAAAAAATATATTTAAAAATAAGAAATATTCCCATTACAATAACATTTTCATAATTACAAATAAAAAAGAGTGCCAGAATAAATATAACAATATAATACTAATACTAATTATTATTTTTGTAATATTTTACAGAAAACTTATTTTACAAAAAAAAAAAAAAAACTGCTGGGTTACCTATTAATATGCAGACAGCCTATGACTAAAAACATTAGAAAGGTCTAAAACTAAGGAGTTATTCTTAAAGTCTGTCTTTAATATGAAATTTGAAATATGAAATGGGGGGGAACTCCTGTACATTGAAGAAAAACATGGATTGTCCAACAAATGTATATATTTTTTAAGTTTATTAAGTTTTAAAATGTATTAAGCATTCATTTCTTATTATTGATTACCCAAAAGTTTTTGATTCATACTGAAAGCCAGAGGGCGCCCTCGAGCGGAAAACGCCACATTTGCCTCAGAGAAGTAATTGACGTTAGTTTTCAGGAAATCCATGATGTGAAGCTAACGCGGTGTAAACAAAAGATAGAGACACTTTGATTAAACCTGACGACAATAAACACGACTGCAGCAAAATATGGTGTATTTGAGTTCTTCAAGTTGTCAAGGGTATTTTCATAATAATAAAGTGTATTATAATGCAGTGCTGATTGAGATAGAATGCTATAAAATAATGCATCGTCTGCCTCACTGATGAGAAGCCACATCAGCTCACACACACACTCGACTGACGATATGAAGTGAGGTAAACATGTTATTAAACGTTGTCTTTTGTTGAACAGGTTTATGAACTCTTCACTAGTTTGTGAAGATGTTTGACTCATGTTCCTTTTTCAAACGCACGTTATAAGCGACTCAAACTCGCAGACTTTCAGACGGAGCAGCGTTTATCACCGAGCCGCTCTTCGCTAACACACTGGGCATTTATTTAATTAATTAAAATCGCAGCCTTTGAGCTTTCATAATCGCACACAAGCCAAATCGCGTTTGCGGTTCGATTTCGATTAATCGTGCAGCCCTAGTAGTAACGCTGAAGCGCTGCTCACGCTTGCGGTGTGAAACCATAATACTAGCAATTTCATATGCAAAGAAGTCAGCCACTCACAGCAGTGGGCGTTTACACTGAAGTCTCACAACAGCCAATCACAGCAGTGGGCGTTTACACTGAAGTCTCACAACAGCCAATCACAGCAGTGGGCGTTTACACTGAAGTCTTACAACAGCCAATCACAGCAGTGGGCGTTTACACTGAAGTCTCACAATAGCCAATCACAGCAGTGGGCGTTTACACTGAAGTCTCACAGAAAACATGCACGCCCCTTCAAATCAGAGGCTAAAATCAGAGGAGGAAAAAATGCCTTTTAATTCCATTTTAAGTGCACCACAAGAAACATGATAAAACAACAAAACAATGCAGTTCATCAGCCCTTGAATTGTTTTCAATGAAAACCCTGCAATGGTATTTAAATTCCAATATTATTTAAATTACTATAATGAGTGCATAATATATTGTAAAATATAACCAATTATACTGAAACTTTCTTCATTTTGCTCTTACAACATTTCAGTGTGAGCTCTCAGCAACTCTTCCTCCGGTGATCTGGTCCAGTGGTGTGTCAGAGCTGGAATGCTCTGGTTGGTATAAGAGTGACACTACTGTTTTATCTCTTAGCTCTCTCAGGTTGTCCGCATTGGACGAAAACTGCTCAGGGGTAAAACGCAAGATGAAGGCAGGGTGGGCAGAGAGTAATCCAGGACTGGAACGTTCCTAAAGCCTGTTTACAGCATGGAGAGATTGGCCAGAGGGACTTAAAACATCACCGCACCGAGCCAGGACCCAAAGAATAAACCCACTCTGACATAATGGATAAACAGTAGTGGGCAAAGAGAAAGGAGGAATGAAAAGAGAGGCGGGGATTGAGAGATATAGAAAAAGAATGAAAGAGGAGGGTGTAAATATAAGCAACACGAGCTTGGTGAGCACCGACAGAAGCACAGAGGGACTGTGTACCACAGTTGTGCCAATTAAGCTGGTGCCAGCTTTCACCATTAGGCCCACATGTTGTGTACCGCTGATCGAGCTTTATGTAAAAAGCAACGGCGCATGGAGACCAGCCCCGTCCCACTGAGAGACAAACCCTCACGGTCCGCTGTGCAGACACACTGATGAGAATAACCCCCAGCATGCTTTCGGTTTTCCCAGAGCATTGTCCCAGTACACACTTCCTCCCATGTGTGGAATCCATTTCCTCCTGTTCCAGAACGGACAGGGATTGCATGTGTGAATCGGACATAGGGGTCGGACAAATGCGAGGTATGATTATGACACACCATCTGCAAATAAACCTAATGGGAGACGAGAGAAGAAGCAGATTGATGGGATTGATGATTGGAAGCACAAAAGTATTTGAAAATTGGATATGTTTGTAATGTTATAATTCTCCTCATAGCTGATTGGCTTGGTTAATGGCTAATAAACTCCTTACCTAAGTGTTTTTTTTAACATTTTTTATCACCAGACATTACACCAGAACATCTTAGCAACACTGTAAAAAATGTACCGTAGAATTTACAGGAATTTACTGGCAAAAAAGCAGAGGTGGACAAAGTGCACAAATTCATTACTTGAGTAAAAGTGAAAGTACTACTGGTCAAATATTACTCCGTTGCAAGTAAAAAGTTTACGATTTTTACTTAAGTAAAAGTACAGAAATATTTGTTTTCAAAAGTACTTAAGTATCAAAAGTAAATTCCTTTTTTTATGTCAACACATCATTTTATTATTGCTGTATAAATGCACATTATGCCATCATGGTTTAATCCAGTCAGTGATACTTCATCTGACATACTAGCATACCACTAACTTAAACTCATTTAAATACTTGTATATAAGTTACAAAGCTCTTTACAAAGCGCTGTCACTTTAAGGCCGAATGCACGGATCCAATACACTGATACACATCTGATATTCTCCAACTGTTCACCTTCACTTAAGACATAAGCAACTTTGTTTATGTGAATACTCGACAAAATGAACATTTTGACATTTGTCCTCTTCCATTTTGCTAAAAACTATAAATCAGTGTTTAATAAATGCTGTGAAATCATTGAACTTCACGAGACCCTACAAGAGTGATTCCTGAAAGGCTTTCTGCAAAAACCCAAACACCATTTAAAGAGGAAAAAAATCATCCACTGACTTTCAAAGCTGCGACAGAAACGACTTTCGACTTTGAGGACCTTGATAGAAATGTAGTAGAGTAAAAAGTACCATATTTTTCTTTAAAATGTAGTCAAGTAAAAGTCTTAAGTTTCCAGAAAATATAATATTCAAGTAAAGTACAGATACTCAAAAAGTGTACTTAAGTACAGTACTCAAGTAAATGTACTTAGTTACTGTCCACCTCTGCAAAAAAAGTAGCTTTATAGATGTAAAATGTTGTTAATTGCTGTGAAATTGATTACAGTATAATACTGCAAATCAATGTAAAGGTAATTATTGTATGTGAAATACAGTCATTTGTAGTGTTTTTTACAGAAACAATGAACTAAACTTATTTTATTTTACAGCATTTTTTTGTTATTTACCTGGCAAAAAGTCTCACGTCTGAAACAAAAATCTTAAAGTTAAACGACACATTAAGTTACTTACCTAAAGCCATGTATGGGAAACACATTGGATTTGACAACTTTTACATGTAACTTCTTAATGTCGTGTTAACACGATATTGTGACATGATATTGCTTATACATTCATTTAAATAAATATAAAAGAGTATACTTCTAAAGCACTTAGCAGGAATTATGAATAATGCCTCTGATCTTCACTCGCGCTGCTGCAGTCAACTGGACTTCAAATTTGAATGAAGCCCGCGCAATCCCATAATGCCATACCACAGTAAGTTATTGTGAAAATGCATAAGCTAAAGTAACTCCACCTCCTTGTAAATGAATTACAATTGGAAATATGCTGTTAACAACTGTAAAACGACGTTTGGCCCATAATGCATTGCATTTGTAACCTACAGCTACATCTTGTAAAATGCTTAAACAGTAACATTTTGTGAACTGTACAAAATGTAACTGTACAAAATGTGATTTTTTCCATAAATGTTTATGTATTATTCCCCCTTTTAGATTATATGTCACCTGCTTTTGTTTGTATCATTTTGCTTGTCATTTAGAACACTTTAGCAACTGCATAGCAACACCTTGGCTACCAGCCACAATGGGTTTTCCAAAAGCCAAACACATAAAAAATTGTAAAAAGCTTATTTTCTTTTATAATTGTGTTTCATCCTCTTTGGCTATTATTTCCCTTTTTAGGCCATATGTGTCGTCATCTTTTCTTTGTATCCTTTTTTGTCACTCGGAACACCTTAGCAACTGTATAGCAACACCTTGCTACCAGTCGTAATGGGTTTGGGCCAGCTTTGATGGGTGCTTTCTTTGATAATTGTGTGTTTCAAGTAATTTTTGGATGTTGTTTCTTTTTTTAAATTGTATGCTGTTTCGGATTCTTTTGTTTGTATCTTTGTATCTCATTTGAAAACCTTGGCAATTGCATAGCAACACCTTGGCAACCAGTCAAAATGAGTTTTCAAGTGCCAAACACATTGTAAAAGCTTATTTTCTCTCATAATTGCAAGTATATTTTGGTGTTCACTTTTTAGACCATGTGTGTCATCAATTTTTCTTTGTATCCTTTTTTGTCACTCCGAAGACTTTAACAACTGCATAGCAACACCTTGGTAACCAGCAACAGTGGGGTTTCTATGGTCCAAACACATACAAAACAAATACAAATTCATAAGTTTTTTTTAAAGAATTTTTGACTATTTTGTCCCTTTTAAGACAAACATGTTACTTGTTTGTAATGTTTTTGTCATTCAGAACACCTAGGCAACCAGCCATAATGGGTTTTCCATGGACTAAACACATTGCAGTTTACTTTCTTTTATGAGTGTGTGTTTCAAGTAATTTCTCCATATCATTCCTATTTTAGACCTTATTCTCTTGTTTGTGTCCTTTGTGTCATTGTACACCAGACTTTCTCCAAATAGCGATCAGAGGTGGCCAGCTCCAGCCTTAATGTCACCTATTTTTTCTTGATTTACAGCACCTCAGTAGGCTAGACTGTGTGTGTGTGTGTGTGTGTGTGTGTGTGTGTGTGTGTGTGTGTGTGTGTGTGTGTGTGTGTGTGTGTGTTACAAAGATGTCTCTCTTATTTATGGAACATAGAGCCCTGCTGAGAATGTGTGATGCCTTGGGGAGCGTCCCAAGCCTGGGAGAGAGTGGCAGGGACTGTCCCCTGGGCCGCCAGAGGCCAACTTCAAGGCTGTTGTTGTTAGGAAGACAATAGCCCATCAATAGCCATCCCGGACAGGGAATCAGATGTGCTAAACACGGCAGATTGGGCCTCAGGTCCAACCTAAAGCTCGCCACCATTGTGAATCATTCTTACTTTGAAATATATGGTAATGGCTGGACACTAGGCCTCAGTCACAGACAACGGCCCTGCCCATAACCCTCCCTCTGGGAGTTATAACAAGTTTAAGGCATGTCTTCTTATGCTTTCAAGCAAGAACAATGTTAGTGTAATAAAGAACATTTCATTTCACAGGGGATATAAAAGAAAATAGAAAAAAGAAAATGTAATTTAATTGTTATTTCTTACCATTACTGCCATATTAATTTCTATTTTCTGTCTCTTTTAACATATGGGTCAACACAAAAAGAACAAGGAGCGCTGTTACGGATAATCAGCCTTTAGATCCCACGCAGAAGCTTTTAAAGTCGTAAAACGCCAACAAGATTAGACTACTCTGCATCTGATTGGTCCACACCTGTTTTGGCCGCTGTGGGAGCAGGTGTACCTAACATTTCAGGGTTCAAAGTTCAATGTCCCTCTGGTCACAGCTCAGAGAGTGAAAGCGCAAAGACTGCAGACTGGACCAAAAAAAGCAAAGCTGGTGAGCAAACAGAGTTAAAACACTGCTGACAGAGTGTATGTATCGTACAGCTGTCTGGCATGTCAGTGAGGACACATTTAGCCGAGACTCTCATCACCAGCTGAACCTTTAGAGCTTGTGTATCGCCTTATCGTCAAGCTAAACTTGTTGTAAAGACTTAGTTGAAACATAAGGGATGATGGGAAGGAATGTAAACAATCTGGGATAACGTTTCGCAGACAGATTGCTCGGAGTAACCGACACTTACTTTATGTAACACAAATGAAATCATCCTTCTGTACTTATAATACTGATGTACTAAAATAGTCAACACTTCAATTAGTGTAACACATATGCTCGTGCTAATATAGAAGGACAGACTTTATTGCCTTCAGAAATGCATTATAACTCAAATGAGGTTACACCCACACACACTTACCAGCTAGTGAACTAAAAATACGACTGTCCAAGAAACACTGACATTACTATAGTACAGTTTATTTAAAATGACAGCATGACAGAAAACAGGAAAAGGAATCTGTACGCAGCTGTATTAGATAGCACACAATATTTCTCAAAAGATTAAGACTATATACTGAATATACACTACACTAAAACAAATGCTGACTCAAAATTGAAAGGGTACATAACAAACAATGTTAATCTTAAGTACCTATAGTATTGCATCCTTCACATCTCTGAAGAGTCTTTAGTTTTATCATATTTAAAAAAGAAACGCTGTACCGATTCTTTCCGAAAACAGACGAGCTCGTGGAGAAGTGCAGTGGGCGGAGCTAAAGAGTCATGAACACACACACACACACACACACACACACACACACACACACACACACATTGAGTTATGTCATTAACTCCTCACCCTCATGTCGTTTCACACCCGGAAGACCTCCGTTCATCTTCACACACAGTTTAAGATATATTTAGTCCGAGAGCGTATGCAAGTGTATGCACACTATACTGTCCATGTCCAGAAAGGGAATAAAAACATCATCAAAGTAGTCCATATGAGACATCAGAGGGTTAATTAGAATCTCTTGAAGCATTGAAAATACATTTTGGTCCCAAAATGAAAACAAAAACTATGACTTTTTTTCAGCATTGTCTTCTCTTATAATGTGTTCAATCCTCAAATAAAGATTCAAACGGTTATGAATCAGTGAATCGATCAATGATTCGTATTGCCAGTGTCATTTGATTTCAGCAGTTTGACACGCGATCTGAATCATGAATCAATACGGTGATTAAAAACCGTTTGAATCTTTATTTGAGGATTGAACACAAACAAGGTAAAGAAGACAATGCTGAATAAAGTCGTAGTTTTTGTCATTTTTGGACCAAAATGTATTTTGGATGCTTCAAGAGACTCTAATTAACCCACTGATGTCTCATATGGACTACTTTGATGATGTTTTTATTCCCTTTCTGGACATGGACAGTATAATGTGCATACACTTGCATACACTCTCGGACTAAATATAACATCTTAAACTGTGTGTGAAGATGAGCGGAGGTCTTCCGGGTGTGGAGCGACATTAGGGGGAGGAGTTAATGACATCAATTTCATTTTTGGGTGAACGAACCCTTTAAGAACGGTTAGGGTAGGATTAGGTTGAGGGTTAGTTGTAATTATGCATAATGTACTGTTATTACTATGGTAAGTAAAGTGTAAAAAGAACACTGTAAAGTAAAATGTTAACGAAAATTTTTACTATTTGGAATTACCCATTCTTTCTCACAAAATAATGCATTAAAATAAATATTAAAAAATGCATGGTTGGGTACCAATATCCTTTTTTGTTTTTTTTGCTAATGTGCAAGCACCCTTTCTTTAAAAAAAGGGAAAAAAAGCAAATCTAGCTGAATTTAGAAATGTGCTTCAAGGCCAGGTCTACACTATAGGAAATGAAAGTGTTGTTTTCAAACACAACTTCTGCTTTCAGTGCTGTGGATGTATCTGTGTTTTCTCCACGCTCTCTCCCCAGGCCAGCAGACAGCAGACGGGTTCAAGTGTGTTAATGAGTCATATTAGAGTAAGATCGTAACCAAATGTCAGAGAGAGCTTTAGGGGAGACTAATAAAAAGATAATAAACTGTATCTGGGAGTTCGTTCTGCTGTCACAGCCTGAGCACTGGTGCGGAGTTTATTATAAGACTGACATGAAGTTTCGTTCCCCTAATCAGGCAGAACGACCTAGTTCGAGTCGCCCCAAATGCATTATCATCAAAACCAAATGCAAAATTGAGTCTCACACACGTCAACAACTAGCTTCAGACCAGGATGCAAAGTCATAGACAGAAAATGAGAGTGACCTGGAAGACTCTGTGTGATCTGACCTGTCTGGCATAAAGCAGAGGACAGACAGAGGACGAGAGCGGGATGGGCCTATAACTCAATGACTTTTATAGTGCAGAATAAACAGTGTGCTTGAGGAAAAAACATTCTCAGAAAGACAGAGGGTGCATGGGATTGGTCCTCAGACGGATGGGAACTTTAAACACACACACGTCTGGTTCACTCTTTGAGGGGACTCTCCATAGGTGTAATGGTTTATATACCGTACAAACTATACATTCTATTCCCCTACCCACTGCACACACACACACACACACACACACACACACACACACACACACACACACACACACACACACACACACACACACACACACACACACATGTTGGTCTATGTGGTTTACAGGGACTCTCCATAGGCGTAATGGTTTTTATACTGTACAAACCGTATTTTCTATCCCCTTACACTTCCCCTGCCCCTAAACCTACCCATCACAGGAAACATGCTGCATTTTTACTTTCTCAAAAAAACATAATTTAGTATGTTTTTAAGGCCATTTGAATTATGAGGACATTTGATATGTCCTCATAAACCACATTTATAGTGTAATACCAGTGTAATACCCATGTAGTTATACAAATTTGTGTCCTCATAAACCACATAAACAGGCTCACACATACACACACACACACACACACACACACACACACACACACACACACACACACACACACACACACACACACACACACACACACACACACACACCCCACACTAACCTACCCATCACAGGAAACATTCTGCAATTTTACTTTCCCAAAAAAACTCATCCTGTGTGATTTATAAGCCTTTTAAAAAGTGGGGACATGGCCAATGTCCTCATATTTCACCCTCTCCTTGTTATACCTAAGTCATACCCATGTCATTATACACATTTGTGTCCTCATATGCCACAAAAACATGCCCACATAACCTACCCATCACACAAAACTTTTTTTTTAAAATAAAAATAAATAAATAAAAACTAATTATGTATGATTTTAAGCTTTTTTTCTTATTGGGATGTCAATTTATGTCCCATAGATGAACCCATAGAACAACATTAACAAACTGAATTGAAGGCATTGAATTATCATAAAATGAGCATTCACTTGAAGAATATAAAGTACAATTCTGAGGTCAGTAAGATACATTTTAGTAAGTCAGTAAGTTTTATTTAGCAAGGATGCATTAAATTGATTTTTCTTTAAAAGCACTGTTTTCACAAAAATTGTTTACATCCCAGATTATAATAAGAAATATTTTACCAGCACCAAATATTCAGATTTGTCATCACAGGGATAATTTAAAGATTAAAGGGATAGTTCACCTACAAATTCTGTCATTAATTCCTCACCCTCATGTCGTTCCAAACCTGTAAGACCTTCATTCATCTTCTGAACACAAATTAATATATTTTTTTATGAAATCCGAGAGCTTTGTGAACCTCCACTGCAACAGTATTACCACTTTCAAGGCCCAGAATGGTAGTAAAGACATTATTAAAATAGTCCATGTGACTACAGTGGCTCAACCTTAATGTTATAAAGCGACGAGAATACTCTGTGCTCAAAAAAATAAATAATAAATGAGTTGATTCAACAATTTCTTCTCTTCCATGTTATTCTCCTACGCTGTCCACTTTGTAATCATAATGCAGTGCTTCTGGGTTCTACGTCAGAATGTCGGCTCACTATTGGCCGATGCTGTTCACGTGACCACAACAGCGTATGCATGTGATGCTGATGCAGGAGCTGGCCAATCAGCTGCCAATACTGAGCCGGCATTCTGATGTAGAAGCCGGAAGCACTGCATTGTGGTTACAAAGTGAACAGCGTAGGAGACTGACACAGGCGAGAAGTTTTTTTGCGCACAGTAAGTATTCTTGTTGCTACATAACATTAAGGTTGAACCACTGGAGTCACATGGACTATTTTAATGATGTCCTTACTACTTTTCTGGACCTTAAAGTGGTAATAACATTATGTGGGGTCAGAATAAAACCTCTTGAATTTCACCAAAAAAATCTTAATTTGTGCTCAGAAGATCTTACGGGTTTTGGACATGAGGGTTAGTCATTAATGACAGAATTTTTTGGTGAACTCTCCCTTTAAACCAGCTGAGACTTTTTTTAAAAAATCTGTATGAATTGAATGGATTGTGGAAAAAAAGGTATAGCAGAAAGAAAGAAAAAATCTTAAACACTAAGCAGAGACCTAAAAACCATAATCACTACCACTATGAGAACTGGACTTTTTACCAAACCCACCACCAAACTTTCAGGAAACGTTTTAGCGCACACATTTGCTAACTGTGAAAGATTCATGGATGACAAACAGACACACAGGGAGGGCGAGAGAAAGCTGTGTGGTGTAATGTCAGGTTGCATGGATCAGCATTTAGACTGACCTATCCACACATGGGAAGTGCCATGTTTGCACCGTTACGGGATAGCCGAGATGCCCAGCTGTCTGTCCATCGCTTCACCCTTGTGACTTCTTCTTAGATAAAAGCCCGAGGCCAGCTGTACACTGCCCGTCACTGTCTCTCATATCAACACACACATATTCAAACACACACACACATGAACACTAACATGCTCTTCTGCTGTGTAACGGTCACCAAACCTATTAGTCCATCTGGGTAGCTAGTGATGGCAGGTTACACATTACAAGTGTCCGTCCCACCCACATGAATAAACAACAAACAAAGCCTTCGCCTAACGAGCTCATTTGCATGTTCCCTAAATCCCGGCCAAATTGAGCAGACTGCATATTATTTTCCCATGGCTGCTGAATCCTCATGTACTACGGAGTCGAGTTTGGACCCGGAACGCACACACACACACACACACACAGACGCCTTCTGTCACATGACGCGTGCCTCACACAGGCTGCTTTTGTCCCTGCTCCTGTCAATCATTCGAGCTTCCGCTTAAATCACGGATATCAGACCGGCAGCTGTCTCGGTTTAACCCCCTGTTTTAGCTCAGCTATCCGGTTCTGACCTTTGACCCTTCTCTGTGAACAGCAGACACCTTTATTCAGCAATCATCAAAAAAAGGTGCACCGAATCATCTCTTAAAACCTTAAATAAGAGCTTCTTCTTTGAGGGGTTTTATGAACAGCAAAACCCAGAATAAAAGGGTATTCTGAGAATTAAAAGCTTTGCTTTGATTGCATCCTCGATTTCTCAAAGGTAAAGATGTTGGGAACTTAAATGGATTTTCTTGATTGAATCAATGTCCTCATGCAGTTTCTCTCTCTTATGTTGGCAATTCAATTCTGACTGAGATCAATCCGCAACACCTTTCTGAATAAATGTTATTCCCTATATACAGTCATTTAAATAATGCAGGTTTGCCTTTACAGCTCTGAATGTTCTAGAGCCACTTCTCTTTGAGTGATAAGTCATGTCAGTGTGTACCGCTTCGGCTGTTATTATGTTTGAATACCATACACAGGCATAAAGAGAAATACTTCTACATTAGAGAGCACATTAAACTGTGCAATTGGGGCAATGACGAGCAAGAGTGAGTTTTTTTACAGCAAAAAATAGCTGAAAACCCCATAAAATAACCAGTATGTTTTACTACATTTAACCATGGAATTTACTGAGTTAGAAAACATTTTACTATTGCTAACAGATCATAGTACAAGTTACACAACATGATTTTGACACGTCTAACATGTAAACACGCTCTAATCAAGCTCTTTGCTTTTGCACTGTACACTGAATTCAGAAACATTTTGTCCTGTATTCTTTAGTTTCTTTCATGTGTACTTTGGTGTGCATACATTTATGAATTGTATGGACTCTTTACATCACTTGGTTATTATGTGTCCTTTGTTCCATGTGTCCCTAATTCTCCAAGTGTCTTTGTTTTAGAAAGACATCAACATTTCTCTTGAAAAAAGCTTGCAGAAAATACAGTTTTGTGCAAAATTGTGTCCGATCAACCAGACGAGCTACTGGAGCTCAAATCACTCCAGAAGTTAATGCTGGTTCTGATAGAAAGGTGTCAGAATACACAGAGCATCTCAGTTTGTTGCGTATGGGGCAGCATAGCCGCTGACCAGTCAGGGTGCCCATGCTGATCCCTGACCCCGCCGAAAGCACCAACAGAGGCACGTGAGCATCAGAGCTGGACCACAGAGCAATGGAAGAAGATGGCCTGCTCTGAGGAATCACGCTTTCTTTTACATCACGTGGATGGCCGGGTGTGTGTGTGTGTGTGGCTTACCTGGGGACCACATGGCCCCAGGATGCACTATGGGAAGAAGGCGAGCCGGCGGAGGCAGTGTGATGCTTTGGCCAATGTTCTGCTGGGAAACCTTGGGTCCTCCATCCATGTGGATGTTACTTTGACACGCTCCACCTACCTAAGCATTGCTGAGACCATGTTCAGCCTTTCATGGAAACGGTATTCTGGTGGCTGTGGCTCTTCCAGCAGGATAATGCTCCTGACACAAAGCACAAATGCTTCAGGAATGGTTTGAGGAGCACAACAACGAGTTTGAGGCGTTGACTCGGCCTCCAGATTCTCCAGATCTCAATCCAATCGAGCATCTGTGGGATGTGCTGAACAAAAAGGTCCATGGAGGCCCCACTTCGCAACTTACAGGACTTAAAGGATCTGCTGCTAACATCTTGGTGCCAGATACCACAGCAAACCTTTAGGGGTCTAGTTGAGTCCATGCCTCGACGGGTCAGATTCAAGGCTGTTTTGACAACAAAAGTGGGACCACGCTCACAATATTCATATAATCGGTGTATATAGCAGTTGTATTATTAACTTTTAATAATAATTATATTTTTTTTACAGAAACACTGGATGGCCAACAATATCTTAAGCACCACTACCAGTCTTAAGTTCAGTTAAAATGACAAATATGCATTCATACATGGTTAGAAGTTTTAGTTCTAAAAAAAGTGCTTGGTTATCATAATATTGTAATATAATGCTTGAATGACTGATGTTAAAGGGGTACTTCAGCGCTGGGAAGATGAATCTCTATTTGAACTGGGTCATCAATGTAGTAGAAATGTGAAATTATTTTTGAATTTGGTGCTTTCTAGACTGAGAAAAGACAGAAAATGTATTTTTGTCTCATGGGGATGAAAGACTACAATTCCCAGAATGCTTCGCTGCCCTGTGAGGCCATTCCCAACACCACCAACTTGATTACAGTGACTGAGTTAGAGAAGACACTACAATTAAAAACTGAACGTGTCTGTTCAATATAATGAGTGAGTCGCGGCGCGAGTATCACAGCACTGAGCACTAACTGCACGAGTGATGAGAGCTGAGGTAATCACGACTACACTCGCGGCATACATTCACAACGCGAGTTCAGTCTGGTGCGTTTCAGTTCATGCCTTTGGAAGCTTAACTTTCATAGAAATTAATTTGAGAAGTTAAAAGACTTACATTGCGTACCATAGCTCCGTTTAAATGAGTGCCTGTAGCTGAGCTGAGCTCTCCCTGCAAGCTGAGTGTTACCTCCCATCCCCCATGCGCGAGTTCAAAACATGCGGAAATGGCTCCCTCTGCTGGCTGTAGTCTTTAGCCTTTGGGCAAACATTCCTCCTATGATGCAAAAATCGTCAATTTGCATCATAGGAGGAATTTTTCTAGAAATAAAATGCATAAATCTCTTGTCTCAGGGAGATATGAGGGGGGAAAGCACAATAATTTGAATATACTCCAGGGTTTCTACTGATACAAAGCCATATGCTAATCGCTGAAGTAACCCTTTAATAGTGTATGTTCAGATAGAAGAAGAAGTTGTGCCATTTTACAAAGATTTGGTGGAATTTGGTTATCTTTCTAGGTGTGAACCTGGGCCTTGAATGTCTATTTAAAAAAAAGGAACAAGTCAATTTTATTGCATGCTGGGCTTGCTGGCTAGCCTAGAAATCTAGACGCACCCTAGCGGCAGCAAATTTAATCTGCCGCGAGTGTCGTCTGGCAACTCTCAATACCCTTCTGAGCTGTATTCGCCTAACTCTGGTCGGGCCAATCACATCGTGTATAGAGTCGGTGGGCGGGGCCATAATGACGACGGCCGAGTTGCGTTTGCGTGCTTCTAGTAAACACAGAAACTGGCATACGGCGGTCTTTCGAATCAGCTTTGACCGCGACTCTGGAAGACTTGGAGTTAAGCTTTTCTCTGAGAAAAGAACAAAGAAGTCATTCTTAAAAAGGGAAGATGTGTTCGGAGTTTAGCCGACCGGATACGGCGAATATTTAATCTATCAACGAGCTCCGCTTCGCCTTCGTTGCTCTGGTTGGTTGTAGCGCTATCCTATCACGTGCAGAGGGAGTTTGAAAGACAACCGTTTATCCGCCCCTCGGATTGAGCTGTCAATGGTGAGTTTCCAGACCAAACATCTTGATGTGGGTCTGGCTTGTCAGGCTACTTGCTGGCTTTAAGAACTGAGAAAACATCTCACTGTCCTTGAGCTGAGCTGTTTTAGTTTATTAGAAACAGATGTGTTTAGTGTGATTTTCAGTGTTCACAGAGTTAGTATGCACAGCTGTATTCCTCTGGGTTAGTTTAGCTGCAAGCATCATTAGTCAAATCAGATTCAAATGCAACTGCCAATAAGAGAGGGATGTTTTTTGTATTAGACACAAGAGATAGACACACTCACCAGTCCACTTACACATGCATATACATCAGGACAAGCAGGACTCAAAGGACAAAGGCTTGCTAACTGTTGTTTTGCGACTACCGCACTGCAACGAAACGTGAATACAGATGTGAAATTTAAATATTATAACAGTGCTGCAAGCGTAATCATCTTCAAAGTTAAATATTGAAGAGCGGATTAAAGCTGACATTACCTTAATTCCTCAATGTCACTCATAAAACAAGGGCACACTTCATTTGACAGGCCCGATCACCTGAAAACCGATTTCAAACGGCTACTTTTCACAAATTTCAACACAGCGACAAACGCTAATGGTTCTCACAGCGCTGCAAGGTAGCAATTATTGGATAGCACGTCTGCTTCCCAGAAGACTTTACTCAAAAATCAACAAATATAATCATGCTAGACGAGATCTAATCTATCTAACAGACGATGTGAGGGGTGAATACAGATTCCCTAACAAAAAAAAAGACAAAAAACAGACTAGTAAGGGGCAGTTGGAATCATTCCGGCTGCAATGAAAAGAAAAGGTTAAGAAACAAATTAAGATAAAGCCCTTTAATTAATGTGTTATTCTCGCTTCCCCTTCGAACCCCAGAGGTTTACAGCAACAGTCGCTAAGAGCGAGGAATTCTGGCAATGCCCAATACTCCTGGCACCGTTATACATAACTCATTAATACCGCAAACAATATCCCACCACACACACACACACACACACACACACACACACACACACACACACACACACACACACACACACACACACACACACACACACACACACACACAACCTCCTGTCGTACTGCTGCAGGGCAATTTAGTAATCAGTCCTCAGAGGCTTTACAGCGCACACAGACAAAGGAACTCGCTATGCACACACACGTACACAGAGATATCAGCGTCAAACATACACAGAGAGACACGCGCAGGAGACGAGTGTTAAAAATAAAAGAAAAACACCTGAGTCAACCCCTAACCCAGTAAAACCTGTTTTCCATGAGTCTTAATTATCAGCCAGAGAAAAGGGAGGTGGACAGAGAGAGAGAGAGAGAGAGAGAGAGAGAGAGAGAGAGAGAGAGAGAGAGAGAGAGAGAGAGAGAGAGAGAGAGAGAGAGAGAGAGAGAGAGAGAGAGAGAGAGAGAGAGATAACAGCAAAAATACCCTCCTTCCTCTGGTGCAGCACACCTAACAAACTGAGCTGCTGCAGTTATATTTAGGAGCTTAATAAGACAGATGGGACTGATTGGATCTCTGGAGCCTTTGAGGAGAGCAGAAGCTCATGTCCGTTGGGCTTCCAGCAAACAGTCTTAAAATGCCCAGTTAATATTTATTTGCATACTTGGCTCTAATCGGACAGGCTGCGAATGATAAAGTATGCCTCTCTTGCTAATTGTGGCACACTCTCACATCAGCCTCTATTGTTTTTCATTAAAGTCCAGTGCAAACAGCAGATCTGGTGTGTGTGGGTGTGTGGGTGTGTTGTCAAAGCCAGATTTTAGGGGATGGAGAGGAGTCCAGGGAAGCGAGTGTTGCCGTGGGAAACAGCGCCGGTCCAAAACGAGCTTTGCGTTCCTGCCAGCTCGGACTGCAGACCCCTGCATTGTTAGCAAACAGATTTGACTCTCTTGCCTATGAAACAAATTAGCTTCATTTGTTCACTTCTCCTCTATGGCCTTTTGACTCTCCATGTGATTTTAATTTACAAGCTGTTGTTTAAAGTGAAGAATATGAAGGAAAGCTGGCCTTGTACTGAGACCTATTCAAGGTAAACAAGATGTTCCTAAAGAAATTTGTTTGCCTGTGAAAAAAAAAACTGATGGATTGTTGGCAAGGGGTTGCTATAGGTGGTACTTAATGGCCCAAGCAAAAAATGCTCACTAAAAGAGTAAGAGTTTTTTCACCCCCAAAATAATCATATGACTATTGAAAAAAATCATGACTCCTGAAGACTTGACATATACGTCACAGTCGAAAAGTTTGGTGTTGGTGTGCGTAAAACACAAGACTAAAGCCTTGTCCACACGAACACGTGTATTTTTATAACCGTGACTTTTTTTACACGGTTCGGTGGTTCGTCCACACGGAAACGCAGTATCAGGTCACTGAAACCGAACATTTTTGAAAACCCCAGCCAGGGTGAGGATTTTCAGGAACGCCGGTTGCAGCGTTGTCGTGTGGACAGTAAAACCGGCGTTATCCGCTGTGTTTGACGTCGATTGTTTGCCGTTTTTTTTAAAACGCAGGAGGAAAAACTCCAGTTATAAAAATACCCGTGTCCGTGTGGACTAGGCCTCAATTCAATCTGTTCATCATATAAAGCGATCAAGACTCATCAGAAAATTTTGACTAAACCATTCAATTCATACAGATTAGTTTTACGATCTCTTTATGAACGTTTTGAGTTGCATGTCAAATAAAAAATATCTTCATTTGTGTTCCGAAAATGAACGAAGGTCTAAAATGATTGAACGACATGAGGACGAGTAATTAATGACAGAATGCTCATTTTTGAGTTAACTAACCTACTCTTTCCCAGCCAAACACAGAATTTTCCGTGTTTCTGTTTTTTCACTCTCTAGGGGACTATTATGCATCTCCCGAATGAGTACTGAATCTCCAGATATATAAATAAATAAATATAGACATAAAAAATGCTTTGTTAAATCCTTCATTTTGAAGTTGCTTTGGACAAAACTTCTAATCTAATGGAAAAAGGGGAAGTGAATTTGCGGATGGACTTAAAAATGTATGTAGTTGCTTGAAAAAAACAGAGCATCACTACTCTGATATTCTGGTCCCAGTATGCCTCATGTTCCATCTTCAATATAAATCAATGGATATTTTCATCTATTTCACCTTCTGTGAAAATCGCCACGCCCAAGTCCTGATGTTGACAGCTGTGTATTCTCAGGGTGTTCAGATATTCTTACTGTCAAAGGCAAATCAAAAACTAAAAAAATATGTTGTTTTGTTGCAGCACAGTCATTTTCTCAGTGGTTGTGATCAAAGCATCTGTAAGGCTTCAGTGATAGTGTATGCGCATGTATTTTCTCTCATACACACACTCTGTAGCTCATGTCCAGCAGGTGTTTGTGGAAGCAGCTGTAGTGTGAGATACCTGCAGAGTTCTGTAAAGGATCCCGGTGAATTGCTCGGCGCTGTCACAAGAAACATCTCCCGTTTGCTTTGCATTCCACACCTGGCCTCAGCGGAGAGCTCCCGATTAAGGGGATCATTTGCAGGCGGGATGCAAATCAGAGAAAATAGCACAGCGAGTGTGTTTGTGCATGTGTGTGTTGCTTCTGAGTGGGCAGATTATAAAGAGAGACCGCTGCACACTAGCTTGCTGTCTGTCCCTATGGTGCATTGTCCCTTCCCTCTTTCCAATCTTCATCCCTTTACACACACCACGGCCGTAGCCGCTCATTCTCCTGAGAGGGAGTCCTATTGATCAGGCAGGCATCTCCCTAATTAAGCCTGAGACCCAGAGGAGAGAAGAGCAAGAACAAGGGGGAAGGGAGACAAAGAGTGTAAGGGAAAAGAATGGAGGAAGAAAAAAGCTGTACGCGTTGAGACCAGGCACACTTGTTGTTCAGAGAAGAATGGAGGTGGAGAGAGGAGAGAATCATACAGACAGAACGAAGCGAGAGCGAAGCAGCCGCTCAGCAAAAACATGACACGCAACATCGAGGGAGCGTCGACAAAACCTACTGGAAACTTTACTATTTGATTCCGATTGTCTTCTGGGTTTTAAATGCTCCTGGGATTCAATTAAGAGGGACAATTATCTCATTCCCTGTTTCTCGGCTCCTCTGTCCCCCTCCAGGCCACAGAATGTGGTGATTCGGGAAAAGACAGAGAGAGGGAAAGAAAGAGACATTTTCCTCCGCATAATCTTCCTGCTTCTTGATAAACTGCTCTCGCTCTCACCCAAAGGGAAAGCAGTCGCTACAATGCATCCCAAATGACAGTTTATAATGCAAAAGCAACTGTTCCGGAGAGAGAATCGAACTGAGTTAGTTACACCACTATATCAAAGTCAGGTAGAGTCAATCCTTCTTATATCAGACTAGTAAGAAGTAAGAAAAACAAGGAAATATAATTCCTCCAGCACCACAATAACACACAATAATGAGTTTTAGTAATAGAAAAGGCTGTTAGAGGTAGAATCCCATTTAATGCTAATTTTAAAGCTAATAATGTGGTACTTTTTTACTTTACAAAGCTCCAAAGTGAACATCCTTAACAACCAACACCCTGAAATAACTAAACCATTTCACCTAATCTCACATTACCGCATCGAGTCTAATAACATTCTGTGGAGAAAATGATATTTTTTGGAATAAAATTACAAACTTATAATTACCAAATTCTCATAACTAACATTTCATTTATCTTAAATACACATTTACACAATTAAATAATATCTTCACAGTATTTGCATCCTTTCACAAAATTACAACTTGATCTGAAATCATGCCCATATTGGCTATTCTATAATTGCAGGTACCCTATTTTAATGATCTGAGCACATGGTCTGAAGCTCACGGCGCAGGTGCATTTAGGGCGTGTCAGGATCCAATTCTGCAAGATTAGCGACAGAAAAAACGGTCTGCATGCCAGGCACATGGTCCAAAAGGGCTGTCCTCGTCTCTAATGAGTGTGTTTTGGGCGTAACGTGCAATAAACCAATCAGAGTCTGATCTCACTTTCCCTTTAAAAGCCAGTCGCACTCACACCATGAGTGGATTCACTATTGACATGGCGAAATTTGCAAACAGAAAGACTGAACACTTTTCCAGAGAGGAATCCTTTTATTTTTTAACATTTGGCATGTGTGTGTGTGTGCTGTTGTCCGTCACCGTGTGTGTAATAAGCAGAGGTATGTGCACGTCGTGCTCTGCCTATAGGCTCATATTACTAACACACCATTTAAATAACACAATAAAATACTGCACTATTGACTTTAGAGCAGGTTTGTGTCGGTCAATGGTCAGTCTTTTCTCAAAATAACAACACACACAACAACGCTCCTGAACACACCTGTTTTTCAGACCAGACGCCCAGATGAACAGATGACGGGAGTGCATTTGATATTTAAACAACATGGAGGCAGAACGTGAAATGATAACTGCGTCGGGCTGAAACCTAGTGAAAAACACTTGCCTTGTGCCGCATTGAGCCAGGTGTATGATAGGGCCCTATGTGATAAATAGTAATTTTTTTTCAGCTTTTTTTCCACACGGTACAGGTTATTATTTAATAACTTGTTACAAATTGTTTTCATGGATCACAAGATGTTACATGCCTTAACAATGTCATTTTCTGTAAAAGTGTCTTATTTAGCTAAGAATTATGATTTCTTCTTGTCCGAGTTGGTGTATTTACTCCATCATGTATCATTGTGTAATCAAAATGTTTCATTTTTACCTTTTCTTTTGGTAATATTTAATTTTATTTATTTATAAAAAGCCCAAAATTGTAAATGTCCTAATTCACCAACATTAAATTGTTTAAAAATAACTTTTATCTTATAAAAATGTGTCCATAAATGTTGCATCAATTCTGTTACTGTACTGTACTTTGCCTTAAATTGGTGGAAGTATCTTCCAGAAATACGTAAGGTACAGGAAAATGATGTCACGTTGCCTCTCTGATAAGATCAGAAGCACTGAAAGGTGTGTGTGCTCTAGAGGTTAGATCGGGCTCAAAAAATCAAGCCCGACCCTACCTGAGCCCGTGCACGTTGGTGCGACTGGTGAGACTCATGTTAAAACTAACATTGATAAACTTGAATGAGTTGATAACATCGCTGTTTTCTCCACAGCGACTGTACAGCCGAATCAAATTTTGCTGCAATATTTTCCTGTTTAACACTTTGAAGCTGCTTTGAAACAATCGTCATTGTAAAAGGGAGTATAAATAAAGTTGACTTGACTCCGCTCAATAATCCGCAAGGCGCGCGCTCATGATCCGCTCACCGGTAAACTGATGTTTGCTCAAATCCAGCTCAGACATTTATCTGTAGCTTACTTTGTTGTAGCCATAAACAATGTGTTTTTTCCTTCATATTTATATTTAAATATTATAATATTATTTTTACATATTTCATCTGATTATGATGAGTGAAAAGATGTGAGTGGATCAGAAATGATTTTGGTGGTTATATTTAGTTTAATATTAAGTTTTGTTTTGTAGAAAGCATTTATTTTGTTTTGTTTAAATTGTATCTTAATTTTAAAAAGATTTCTTAAGCCAATTGCCTGGATTTAATAAATAAAAAGCAAATAGCAGACTATAATCGTGAGGTGAAGTCGTGGGAGTGATCGCTTTCATTGCTCGTGCAACTGGAGCGCGTCTCATAAATAAAACCGAAACTCAGCAGCTACTCGCCTCACAGACATGAGAAATATGCGTATAGAAAGCGAAATGTCCACTTTTAAAAGAAACGATACGAAGATATTTAATTAAGCAAAGTTCACACGAGCAAGCTCTTAAGAGCGTTTCTGTTCAGAATGCTGCGCTCCATCACTGCTCGAGCTGTGAGTTTAACGCGCATTTTTACACTAATCCTGACCTGTGCAACTTTGTAGCCTACACGTTTCTTAGTTGTTGTATTAGTTCTTACTTTGCTAAAAATATATATAATTTCTGATTATGGCATAGCTTTCTGCCCACCCAATTAGACTAGTAAAGTAGGCCAATGATTAAAAAAACAGGGTCAGGTTCGGGCTCGGGCTCGGGCTCAGGCAGAGAATCTAAAACTCTAGTGTGCTCTCTTCTGAGAAAATATTTCAATCTAAAAAGAGTTATTTTGTGAAACGTCCATATTGCTACCACAGTATCAAAAGGAAAACAGAAATGATCACTGACGCACAGTGGGTTGTTTAAAAGTCTTTTGATCATGATTTATTAGTGCCATGTGCGCTTAGCATTTATGTTAGAAAGTGGAACTTTTGGCAAAAAAGTTTAAAATGGTCAATTCTGTTACCGTCAAACTCTGTTACCAAGGTAGAGTAACAATGTTGACAGTGTGTGACAGAGTTGACAAACAATACTATAAAGAAATCAATTTTTCCTCTGTTAAAAGTAAAAAAAAAAAAAAAAAAAGAGGAAGTAACGTGTTTTGGCAAACACAGATTTATTAAAATATATATATTAAAAAAAAAATTTGAATTGCAAAATTTATCTCCAATTATAGAATCACTCATATACTCTTAAAATTGATATTAACCTTGATTTCATCTCATTTTAGAAATAAAAATTTATAAAATATAAAGGACACAATTGTTAAAGGGGGGGGTGAAATGCTGTTTCATGCATACTGAGCTTTTACACTGTTAAAGACTTGGATTCCCATCCTAAACATAGACAAAAGTTCAAAAACTAAGTTGGACGTTTGATGGAGTATTTCTGTGTTAAAAATACTCCTTCCGGTTTCTCACAAGTTTCGGCGAGTTTTTTACGAGTATGGCTCGGCTTGACGTCAATAGAGCGAAGGTCCTTGTATGGGCCGTACGGGCTTTTCTCCCGTAGGGTGCCCATGCGCGTGACTAATCCGAGAGAGGAAATGGCACGCCGTAAACACGCTTTCAGGCACAGATCCAGTCAGATCCAGGCGCCGCGCTTCACTTTATTCCTATGGGTGACGTCAAGCGATCTTCAACGCTTCAGCACAGCATTCCGGGAAGGCAGCGCTGCGTTTGAACCGATTTTGAACGCAGAAATGACGGGAAGCGTCACAACATCGCTTCAGTCGCGTCTCAAAGTGGATCTCCACGGTCACTGCTGTCACAGGACTTACCAGAATCATACCAAAGAAGTGTGTTTTTGACCGGAGCGATCCCAGCGATAAAGGTTCGGTCCTGCTTTGGAAGCAGCCGGTGAGTAAAACTGCTTCAAATGTCTGTGCTGTTGACTATCGTCGCGTGAGTAAACATCAGTAAACGACACGATCGTGTGCTTCGTCATTCAAATGCGCTAACGGACTCTATTGTGTTGTTCTAACTTATGTACACTAGTCTGACGTGCAAAGAGACAGTAAAGACACACAAATGTTGACAGGCCCCTAAATACAGTCCATACCACAGAGACGGACGTTCTGCTGTTGCTGTTTCTCCTGTTCAATTTATTTCAGCCTCCGAATGATTCTGGATCATATATCTATTAGCTGAGATAGCGATGGGTTTCTCCACTCTTGAGGACGTCACCGCTTTGCGCTCGTCATTCTTTAGCTCCGCCCACACGATACGCCTCCAGGCGCTCGGTTTTTTCCGGAAAGACTCGGTACAGCCCATATTTCTTTTATAAATATAATAAAACGAAAGACTTTTCGGAGATATGAAGGATGCAATACTACTCTATAGGTACTGAAGATTGACATGAGATTGACTGAAACTGTTTCACCCCCCCTTTAATCAATTGTTAAATTCCAACACAATCAGTGTGTTGGTAATGAAGGTAAAATCTATTTTTTTTAATAAATAACCTAATGATAACACTAAGTTTTTTTTTAAATGTAATTAATGTAAAAATAATGATCTTTTTAAAAAATTATGATGATTTTTATGACAGATTCTTATAGTTTATGATTGAAAGTCTAAAGAGAAACAATAAAAATGTATACAAGTGTCATCGAACTGGCATAATAAAACATTTCCAATACAGTTTTAACCTTACTATAACTAAAACTATTATTTTAATTAAATAATAATAACGTGGCATAAAAAGTGCCTGAAGAAACACCAAGTTGTGAATATTAAATGTGACCATAGACCTTGAATGTTATCATTCCCATCAAATTAAATATGGCATCTACTATGAAAAACGTCTGGCTCTAGATGTCACAACACATTAAATATATGAAAGTATATCAAATAATACATAAACTATCGCAAAAGTATGAATATGAGAACTGCCCATGGTATTCTGACCGACACAATGGTTTCAAAACATCAGATTGGGTTATGTACAGTGTGAAAGTCTGGAGTGTGTAGGATAAGACCTGTCAAACACATTAATGTAAGCGTGTGTATCCGTTTGTGTGTGTGTGTGTGTGTGTGTGTGTGTGGGGGGGGGGGGGGGAGACCGAAGATGGCAGTATCCGGAATCCTTGTCCTTGTGGGGACATTTTTAGGTCCCCATGAGGAAAACATCTTATAAATCATACAGGATGAGTTTTTTTTTTGAGAAAGTAAAAATGCAGAATGTTTCCTGTGATGGGTTTAGGGGCAGGGGCAGTGTAAGGGGGATAGAAAATACGGTTTGTACAGTATGAAATCAATTACTATGGAAAGTCCCCATAAAACATGGAAAAACTACGTGTGTGTGTGTGTGTGTGTGTGTGTGTGTGTGTGTGTGTGTGTGTGTGTGTGTGTGTGTGTGTGTGTGTGTGTGTGTGTGTGTGTGTTCACCCCGAGACACACTGTCGCTTCTGATCGCTGATTGCTCCTGATGTTAATTTGATGTGCTGCAGCTCATCAAACCCCGCTGCCCCACTTTCAACCATCCTGCAATGCTAAACAAACCAAAAGCAAACCGCAAAAAGCAAAAGTAAACACCAGAGAGCGGCTTCCCCCCGAGCAGCCCTCTCCAGGCACACTGCCACCACAGCTACCCCTCTGAAACCGGCCTGAAACCTGCTAATTACTGCTGAGATTGGAACCAAAAGATGAAGACTAAAGTTAGCAGTCACTTGCAACAGGCAGAATATATATATATTTTTAAATTGATTTAAAAGCAGTAGACAGTTAGGCTAGCTGCTACGCTAGCGAGAAAAGTGTTGCTAACAGCTAGAATTAAGCAAAGGCTGTGTGGAATGAAATGGATTTTTTCGGTTCTGTCAGCATGAAGATGCTAAGCTGTTTAAGTCAAGCAAGGCTTTTACCATATGAAATGGCTTGACAAGTGTTTTCATCACATTTCTGAACTGTACGTTTAGCTATGACATATTTAAGGGATGGCCTCTCTTTTTAAAAGCAAACAGGCTTTAAGTTTCTGTTAGGAGCATTATTTGTCTACTTGCTATAGTTAGTTATTGTAAAATGGATTATCAAAACTTTTGGTCAGTCTGCCACTAGATAAAGACTGAACATTTCAAATGCATAGGCGAGGCTAGCTGTCATTAGTGCTGTTGTTGTTGTTGTTAACTAAAACTAAAAATAAAACAATTGGTAATTTAAGGTTGAAATAAATTAAAATAAAATAAAAAATATTAGATGAAAACTTATATTCTAATATAGATGACTTAGGGTTCACACTTGTAGTTCGGTTAGTTTGGTTCGTTTGGACCGGACCAAAAAACTAAAACAAAACATATAGTCCTGGTCCGCTTAACGTTCACACTGGCATTTTTAACAGCGAACCTAAAGTTACCGAACCAAAGGCATAGGGAGACGCTCACAACCTTATTGGTCGACTTATATGACGTAGGAGCTTACCGAACATTCAAAACAACGCTGTGTGCTGATTAAACGCCATCATTTTATGCGTGTACACATGCCATTATTTTTACCCGCTGAGAAATCATGAAGAGCTCATAAAATGTTCAAAACATTCAAAACAGCAGCAGGATTTCCTCCGTCGTGTAGAAAAGAGACGGCAGTTCTGTCGTCTGTACTGGATAATAATGGGCAGCACGGGTCCTTTGATGAGAAGAACCAGGTTTGCTTTTTGTGCGTTTTTCTTAGCATTTTCGAAACCTGCTCGTTGGACAAATATTGAGGAGGCTCTTCCTCGTTGCTCTACGTTTGCCCTCTAACGTTAACGTTACTCATTTTGGATACACCGATCTTTCTGCATCGTCAAATCAGCTGACTATGCGTCACATCTTGTGACATTACATCCGGTTTTTGGTCCGTTTACATGTCTTTGGTCCGTGTTGCGTTCATATATCAGTCGAACCGCACCAAATTTTGTTTGGAAGCGGACCGAGACCCATCTTTTTAGCGCTCTCGGTCCGCTTGTTTGGTGCGCACCAGGGTTCGGATGGCAGCGTTCACATATGTTCAAATGAACCGCACTAAACGAGCAATCGCACCAGGGGTTCGTTTTAATCCAACCAAACATGACAAGTGTGAACGCACCCTTTGACTTATTATGAAAACTAATATTCTAATATAGATGACTTAGACTTATTAGAAGAAAAACTTGAACCTAAAAACTGAAAGGTTAGTTCACCCAAAAATGACATTTCTTTCATTAATGACTCACACTAATGTCGTTCTACACAAGACCTCCGTTCATCTTCAGAACATGCCATAACATTTTGTAGTCCATATGAGACATCAGTGGGTTAGTTAGACTCGTTTGAAGCGTCGACAATACATTTTGGTCCAAAAATAACAAAAACTACGACTTTATTCAGCATTGTCTTCTCTTCCGTGCTCCTCAAATAAAGAATCAAACGGTCATGAATCATGATTTGGATCGCGTGTCAAACTGGCAAACTGCTGAAATCATGTGACAATGGCGATACAAATCACGAATCAATCTGCTGATTCACGACCGTTTGATTCAAACACGGAAGAGAAGACCATGCAGAATAAAGTCGTAGTTTTTGATATTTTTGGACCAAAATGTATTGTCGATGCTTCAAAAGAGTCTAACTAACCCACTGATGTCTCATATAGACTACTTTGATTATGTTTTCATTACCTTCTGGACATGGACAGTATAGTGTGCATACACTTGCATTCAAAGGACAGAAAGGCCTCGGACTAAGTCAAAAAATATCTTAAACTGTGTTCCGAGGATGAACGGAGGTCTTACGGGTGTGGAACGACATTAGGGTGAGGAGTTAATGAAAGACATTAAATTTTTGGGTGAACTAACCCTTTTACTGAAAACTTAAATTATGAATAAATACTATTATAGTATATGAATAAAACTAGCATAACACTGGTTGCCACACAAGGGAGTCAGTAAGGTCAAGAAGGGGGAAAAATATTTTAAAAGACCATTTTAAACTAAATTAAATTAAATAAATTAGATTAGACTAGATTATGTTTTGTAAATTCAGCCCTCAAAAAATCCAATATAATATTTTTGTAATAGCTGTTGGGCAAACAAAATGAAAACCACACAATCTGGCTAGAGTCACTCTATAATTAAGGTCCATTTTAAATGAAAAGTTGAACTGTGTAACATATTTTAAAAAAATGCAATGTATGAATAACAATATTTGTTGTCCAAAACTGATATTCTGTATTTATTATCTTGTGCTGTTTCATGAATAGTTTTGCATTTATTCTAACATTTAAATTTAAACTTTTAACAATATGTTTTGTCATGTTTTTTTCTGTTCTTTTGACAACCAATACTGTGTGAAAACATCAGCAAAAGGTCAGTGTGTGTGAAATTAGGTGCATTTGAAGTGCATTGCATATACTTATATACAATAAAATACTGAAATCTTTTACTTGGAGTAAAAAAAGTGTTATAGCCCCAGTCTACTTGAGTTCACAGATAGTCTGCATAGACTGAAATCCACAAAAGAACTCTATAAAACTATAAAAACACAACTCTGAATATAACTGAATGCAGTTTTGCACAGCGCTGGACAGTGTATTGCAGTCGAATGTTTACCTTGTAGCAGCATTGTGTAAACAGAATGAGAACAAACAGCTGATGTACTTTAGAGAGTTAGAGGGCTCGCGGCTTACATCACTGGCTTGTATGGATTTTGTGTCTTAAATTGCGGGTGACCTTATGATGTCTCCAAACGGCTGGAGTTCATCTTTCAGTACACAACTGGAGGTAAAATAGAGGAGAAAGGGAGGAGGAGGAGATGCAATTCTGACAGGGGAATATGAGAGAGGGAGACAGAGGGGGAAGGGAGAGAGAAAGACAATGAGAGGAAGAGAGAAATGATGGACGAAGGGTTCAGCAAATGGCGATGACTTTGTGAACCTGTGGCTCCGCAGCGCCCTGAGAACCCAAGCACTACACAAGCGCGCATACATGTGGCAACACTCATGAAACATTAATAATCTCTATTGATCACATCTGTCCTTCACAGGGTGAATGTGACACACATGCTCTCGCATACACAAACACTTACAGATGCGCACATGGGACTCCATCCAAAGCCATCGAGTTAAATAAAAAGAGGAAGTGCATCACATGCTGATTTCTTCTAAAACATCCGCAGCCTTCTCTCTCTTCAATATTGCATCTCGAAGCCTCAGAACTGAGGTGTCAAACAGTCACGCATTTCATTTATCGCAGGACAAGGGGAAAACTCTTCAACATCTATTGCTTTCACTATCTCCCCATTTCCCACAATAAAATGCGGCGCTGGCGACCGCACAAGGTCATGGGCATTGAGAGAATTAATATTTCATTCTTTATGGGTCTCCTCCTCTCGCCGCTCCTCGGGACAGAATCTATTTCCAGGGAGAGAAGAATAAGAGATTGGAGAGCGCGGCCAGCACGAAATGTGCATGAAGAAAGACCTCTATCACCGACTTATTTCTGAAATTGTATGAGTTGAATTGTAGGGAAAATGAACTCGTATGAAAACATTCGGTTGTGGAAGGACAATCAAAGTTTGTGAGATTTTGTTAATATGTAAAAGTTGCATGTAGAGGTTCTCATAGACTCTATAAAACAATGGATGTAGTGTCCATTACGTCACCCGTAGGTTTCTGAAGAACATTTTTTGAAGCCCAAAGTGGGCAGAGCCGGTGGGCCCCATCTTGTTACAAGTCACTCCCAGTCCCAGATAACCAAAAAAGAAAATGGGCAAAGCTGAGCTGTAAAGCAGAAACAGACTCCTGCAGGAAAAGTTAGGTGCCATGCAAAATGTAATGTGTAATTGTATTTCTCAACACAAATGTATAGGAGAAATGTAGTCAAGTAGAGAGTAAAGGTTGCTAATACACTCTAAAAAATGCTGGGTTAAAAACAACCCAAGTTGGGTTGGAAATGGAAAAACCCAGAAATTGGGTTGTTTGAACCCTAGTAAATGGACCCATTTAAACAACCCAATTTCTGGGTTTGTCCATTTTCAACCCAAACTTTTTAGAGTATATCTTTAACACTCAGTACAACTATAAGAAAGCCAAAAAGAGACTTAAGTACAGTAACTGATTACATTTACTCAAATAATCTACACCACTGCCAATGATATATAGCCTACTACATACTCATTTATTCTCTGTGCATCACCAGCCATATATAACTATCACTTCTTGCCTGATATTTGCAAGCTTTAGTTTTAGAAGTAATTCATGTTGAGATCTTTCCATTCATCATGTCATGTCATACTTGGCTCCCAAATTGAATTAACTTTATCTTTTGCATATCAATTTGAGTGTCTAAATAAAACACAGTATTTGCTGGTAGAGTCACATTCGACACACTAGCAAATTATAACCTCACACGAGTGAAATGAACTATCGTAAGCGCCCAAGGGAGCAATAAACCCACTCACTGCAAACATGCTACAGTTATGTCAAAAGCGACCTTTAGGATGACAGCCCACCCGGCAACAACAGTCTGCATTTCCATACGCAGATGTAACAATTTGATTAGATCGGGTTAATTGGCCTCATCTGCCTAGGATCCATAGACATCATGTTTCTTGCAAATTGCAGCACTCACGTCAAACTAATCTAGCTAAATTCACTCCGCTGTGACGCGAGGATGAAAGGAACGACTGTCGAGCATCTCGTTAGTTATCAGGCAATCTCTGAATGTTAACTCATCCACTTATCCATTCAAACGTGTTTGTTTGATTCAGAAGTTTGTGGTATTCAACGCAGAAATGCATCCATCTTATGTTTAGGAGCACAGACAGGAAGTGCACAGATGGATGGAGTCTGAAATGTCATTTTTGGGCCAAATGAGATGGGTCTGGCCCAGCAGGAGTGGTACCGCAGGCACCAAGAGCTATAACGCGCAGCTAATGGACACACACCATTACAGCGCTTTCCACTCGGAGAACTCAGCAGGTTATATTTCATCTACATGTCCTCGCTGAGTTCCAGATGTTGGCTCTCACATACGCACACAAAAATGCCCTGTGTGTCATTACGAATGTAATGTCTACAAGTGCTCTGTGTTTGTTGAGTGGACTGAGACGGTAGGCCACAGCGTGAGCGGTAAATACACACACTCTACTTGCTGCTGATAAAGATGACCGGGCAACGAGGAAAAATTCTCATTCTTTCAACTTGACTGGATTTCCCTCTAACTGGCCCATAGAAGGGGAGGAGGATGAGATGAGAAAAGAAAAGAGCAGAGGATAGGAGTCTCACTGCAGGGGACGGGGTTGAGAGACTCAAGGGCTTCATAGCCAAAGAGATCTACATGTCAGCTCACACACACACACACACAAACAAACAATACAACATGTGCCCCTGCAGGTACATCTGTAATATCTTCACCTCATGTGCTTTCTGTAGACACTGCCTGCTGCAGCTGCTATAGGGTTAGATCCTTAAAAAGAGCCAAGGATTGCCAGCTATATTATCAAGCTCAGACGCTTTCAAATGGGGCTCTAGAGTGTTCTAGGAGAAAACTTTGACTTCAGACTGTACATTTTAACGTTATTGTATGTTTAAAAAAAACACACAAATAAATTTGAAATGAACTAAAATAAATTTTCACATTTTTAGAAGGGTAGAAAAAAAGAGTACAGTAACAGACAATTATTAAATTTTGCACAATACAATTTCTAAATGAGCCTAAATGGGTCTCTGTGCATGTCTTTCTAGAAAACAGACAGAACAAATGACGATGGATGTCAAACAGAATAGATAGATAGATAGATAGATAGATAGATAGATAGATAGATAGATAGATAGATAGATAGATAGATAGATAGATAGATAGATAGATAGATAGATAGATAGATAGATAGATAGATAGATAGATAGATAGATAGATAGATGGATGGATGGATGTCAGACAGGATGGATGGATGGATGGATAGATGGATGGATGGATGGATGGATGGATAGATGGATAGATAGATAGATAGATAGATAGATAGATAGATAGATAGATAGATAGATAGATAGATAGATAGATAGATAGATAGATAGATAGATAGATAGATAGATAGATAGATAGATAGATAGATAGATAGCAAAAAAGAAATATAAGACTGCCCTATATGTCCATACAGTTTTACACACACCTAGACCTAGTAAACCCACACACACACACACACACACACACACACACACACACACACACACACACACACACACACACACACACACACACACACACACACACACACACACACACACCT
Source organism: Pseudorasbora parva (assembly GCF_024679245.1). Classification (NCBI taxonomy): domain Eukaryota; kingdom Metazoa; phylum Chordata; class Actinopteri; order Cypriniformes; family Gobionidae; genus Pseudorasbora; species Pseudorasbora parva. Next base: position 3,329,916 of record NC_090194.1, on the reverse strand, counting down.
AGACCTAGTAAACCCACACACACACACACACACACACACACACACACACACACACACACAAATGACAGAAATACAAGCTACAAGATACCGCAAGCACAAAGAGGTAATTTTAATAAATTCAGCCAAGCTCTCCTCCAATGCCTAATGGCGATTCTTAACTGCAACATCTGCCTATCTTTCCCCTGGAGGACCACACTTGTTGGGAGCATTTGCTTGTTTTGTCTGCACTAACCCTTTTACAGAGCCCATTCGGTTTTATGGTGAGACAACAAAGAGATGGTGTTCTAGGAGGGAGGATGAGGCTTGGGTGTTCTTTGTGTATATTGAGAAGCAAGCAATCATTTACATGAGCAATTTCAGCTATAATTTAAACTTTCAGCATTGGGCTTTTCAGCATGACAACAACAGGATTCTCTTTTAAAAGAGCAATGGGTTTAGTAAATAAAATGACCATGTATTACAAAAATTTATGTAAAAACCTCTTTGAAAATTGGCCAGTGTTGCTATTTTTTTTTTTTTACTGTTTTTGTTTTAGTGATAATATATTAGTTATATATATTAAAATGTAGCCAATTATAATGTCATGCTGCACGCACATTAATTTTAGACCCTTTACTGTAACATAAATGGCATAAATTAACCCAAAGAAAGCAACATTTTAATTCATTAAATGGACGAGCGCGAACCTTAGTAAATCACCTTGCATGATTCAAATAAAGGGGTCATGAATTAAGAAATACATTTTTCCTTGAGAAATAAATAAAAGGTCATCGTAATATAAGAATGCGTCGTTTTTGCACATTGGAAGTTTTCAAAAGAATTCCCCACGTGTACTGAACTCTTTATAATATGCAAAACTGTTATCCAGTCACAGCAGTGGGTGTTTACTTCCAAGTCTTCAGTGCCCATTAAAAAACAAGTGTTCCAGGAGCTAGGCTCAAAATCAGGGTAGAAAATAGCCTATTACTTATTCATTATGATGTTTTTGAATGTAAACACCAAGCAAACGACATAAGTTGACCTCAGACAACAATATAAAAAAATAAAAAGCCAGTTCATGACCCTTTAAATGTCCACTATGTAGTATTTTTGCAGTAAAATATCCAAAAACCACTAGGCCGGTGTTATATATTTTGTTCAGGTGAGTACTTACAATATCCCAAATGTTTCCAACTATTTGTAAATTGTGAGAAAATTGCTATTTTAACTGAGGACCGGGACGTGTCAGCATAGCGTCTGAGCGAGTCGCCGGTCAATTGTGTCATATCTGCGCTACCCTCGGTTTTGGGATTTATTTGGCAGGAGCGCTTCTCTTAGCAGTCTGAATAAGTGAACGCACAGAGTAACGTCATAACATCATTTTAAACACACTTAAATGTATCTAATATGATAAACAGAGCTGCTTTACCTCATAATCATTACCGGAAACGCGGAAATAGTGCAGCCGCCCGGCGACTGTGTCCCGTCCCGTCATAATAAAAGCCCCGGTGCTCGCGAGCCGTGTGTGTTTGTGTAACAATCGCTCCAGCAGCTGTGCTCAGCTCCACAACACTCGGTCCTGCTCTGCTTCACTACAGTAACGTTAATAACCGCATCCATGAACATGATTTCTGCCCGTGTCCTATTTTCCACCGGCTGTGAGGTGAAGACCGCATGTCCCAAGATGCTGCGCTCACACATGGCGTTATCAAACTACGCCTTTGTTTTGAATAGGTGGTGGACGGAAAGTTGCATAGTGCACCTTTAAATACTCTCTTCCCTTAAATTTTGCACCTGAAAGAGAAACTCCTACAAATGCATGCACGCCTTTCTATTTATTCACTGTGTCATTAGTAAATCCTGACATTAGTTTAACACCAAAATAGGGTTTGCGTTGGTGTAAGTAAGCCTGACCCCATGTATTTAACACACATTTTTATTTGTAATTTTCTTGGTGTGATCAACTTTGCATCTTGCTAGTTTTTGTATAAGGGAGGCTCTGACAGGAAATAGTTAACATACAGATTGCTCTGCTTCTATTATGTGGGAGGCAGTGACAGAATCCCACTGTCAGTGGAGCACCGTAACAATGTTTTATGGTTCTTTGTTATCTGCAATGGCTTCCAGGAATCAAAAGCATTGCCTTCGCCTAAATCAAGGATGCAGCTCAGGGCTAAGGGTGCCGTGTGGCACTGCCGAGGTTGTTGTCTTTTGTCCGCCGCTCCTCGCTAATAATAATATAGCAAACGCGCAGGAGCAGAGAGGATACATCCTAATTTACGGATGCTGATTAGCTGTCAGCAGCGGAAGGGAGAGAAATGACCACCCCCTCTGCGCTCCAAGCTGCAGGTACAAAGACTTTAACCCTCACACCTCTCCTCCACACCTCCGCCTCTCTCTCGTTCTGTTTCTAGCAGTCTCTCAAGGCCCCTGTAATTTATGAGCCCAGCGTGAGGTGCCTGTATGGCTCACCTGTAGGTCAGAGTCATTCAGTAGCATGCAGAGAGATAAGCAACAGATGATAAGCATGCAGAGAGCTTTCTCGCAGCTTGACCACACAGTTCCCTGTGGTCCCTGCCGCATACACACACACACACACACACACAGACACACACACACACACACACACACACACACACACACACACACACACACACACACACACACACACACACACACACACACACACACACACACACACACACACACATGCATGCTCTCTCTACTCCATAGGGAACAGAAATCTCCGCATTCACACTGCTTCAGCATGCTAACATAAGCAGATACATATAGCTAGGCCCAGACGGATTCTGCACAACTTTTTAATTTTAATATAGATATATTTTGAATTAATGTATATTTAAGTCTAGTTAAATGTAATATATTATTTAAATGTTCTTGAAATAGTAAAATCTTAAATAATTTACACATACATCGAGTTTCCATATGGGGTCTTTCCAAAGACATAATGATTTTTATACTGTACAAACGGTATTCTATCCCCTTACCCATAACCTACCCATCACAAAAACAAACAAATAAACATTCAGCATTTTTACATTTTCAAAAAACATCACATAGTATGATTTATAAGCTGTTTTCCTCATGGGAACCAAACTAATTTTCCCACAAGGACAAAGATTTGGGATAATGGCATATTTATGGCGACATTTTGCCCCTTTTAATGCAGAGTATACCTGAACCGCACGCGCGCACACACACACACACACACACACACACACACACACACACACACACACACACACACACACACACACACACACACACACACACACACACACACACACACACACACACACACACACACACACACACACACACACACACACACACACACACACACACACACACACACACACAGAGTAGTGTCCAAAAGGTATGTCTAGGCTGGGGATACAAGTTCTAACAAAATATGAGGAATATTTTAAATATTTTATGAGGGAAGAACAAAAACATTTTAATTTTTTTCTAAATGCTGTAACTACAACAGGGCAAGGTTTTATAATCACAGAGGTACCAAATTTGAGGTAATTGGGTGTTCGAGGAACATTTTAATTTGTCATCATTTTGTTTGACATTTGAAGGCCAGAAAAATGATAATAAATATCTTTAAAACCATGTCAGTGATTATTTGTCTAAACTCTCTCCTCATCTCCATCACTCTTTCTTTGCCCTGTCTCTACCCTCCTAAAGCTGAGCTTTGACTATAGTCTGTGATTTTCATTTTCATTAAATATATGTAAAACATATTAAATATATGTATTATTAATAATTTTCTTAATTAATTTACTGAAGGCTATGAATGCTTGGTAAATAAATTAAATTAACTGACAATATATATATATATATATATATATATATATATATATATATATATATATATATATATATATATATATATATATATATATATATATAAATTATTAATATTATGCTTAATATGATGAAAATGCTTCGTTAATGTTTCTTGTCCCATTACATTGAGTTACTAATTATTATATTACATAAATCATATAAATTATAGGCCTATTTTTAATTCAAAATGGTGAAATTAGACAATGGTCAATTAGTTTGCCTAATTATTTTTGTCGTCCATTTAACATTTCTATCCTAAAACAGCTGTGAAATATCAAATGTTAAGATTAGCGACTCATCTTACTGTGCATTTTATGACCGTTAACTGAAGCATCATGCCGCGCTAGAACTCGCGCTCAGCAGCTTCTGTAAACATAAAGCCAGCTATTTTGATTTGACAGGTTATCTCAAATATTTTGACATTGACAAGCAATGACAGCAGTGTTGCCAAGATTTAACTTTTAAGTTGTAATTACAATTTTAGCGATTCAACACCCTCAAAACACCTCCATACATACAAATTCAGTGGAGAATTTGACCTCCCGATGGAGAAAATCGCATTAGGCTATTTTTTGGCTACTTTCTAAAAAAAAATTGTAATTTACACTGAAAAATACAGCGGCCCAGACCTTGGGGAACTCATAGCCAGATTTGGCCATGACTACAGCAGCGGTCTCATTGGAAAAACTTGCCTGTGGCAACGTTTTTGCAAACCTCAAAATACGTACCAATAGGTACATATCGCGACAGTTTCAAAGTGAAATGTCCACTGGGTGGCGCTAAAAGCTTAGTTTTTTTCCGGAACAGATGTGCGTGAATCTGGTTACGTTGGTTTTTTAACGTACACCCACACTAAACCCTAAACCTACCCGATAGTGTTAACAAAAGAAAATTTTACAAAAATAAGATTATATCCATGCCATTTTAGCTTGTGTTTTGAACTCGTCTTTGAGCTCTTTTATCATGACCTGTTTTTCACGGGATTCGTTCCCGATCTTTCAGCATTGCAAGTTCAAATCTGTACCAGCTGAGCTATCGAGCAAGCTTAATAGGTCAGAAAATCCGAACATATGGAGCTGGTTAAGTGACGCAAACTCCAAAATATATTTGTTTACAAATCATGAACTATGGGGAAAAAAAGAAAACGATAAAAAAATGCTGTCTTACTGCCTCTAGTGTTTATTTCACTTTGAAACTGTCGCGATATATACCTATTGGTAGGTATTTTGTGGTTTGCAAAAACGTTCCCACAGCTACATTTTGCCAATGAGACCAGGTTGGAAATACCGTACAAGATATTTTACAATAAGTGTGATTTGGGACGCCACTTGAATTGTGCCTGGCCAAAATTACACACACATATAAACACATACATGGATGGAATGATAGATAGAAGACGACAGACAGACAGACAGACAGACAGACAGACAGACAGACAGACAGACAGACAGACAGACAGACAGACAGACAGACAGACAGACAGACAAACAGATAGATAGATAGATAGATAGATAGATAGATAGATAGATAGATAGATAGATAGATAGATAGATAGATAGATAGATAGATAGATAGATAGATAGATAGATAGATAGATAGATAGATAGATAGATAGATAGATAGATAGATAGATAGATAGATAGATAGATAGATAGATAGATAGATAGATAGATGTGACCTTGCAGCTCCTGATGACATTCTGAGTGTTAATTAATGCAGCAGATCTGAGCTCAGTCAAACAGGCCCGCTGGGTCCCAGCATGAGGCAAACAGTGAGAGTGTGTGCGAGAGAGACAGAAAGCTGATTGATTTAGTTTAGAAGAGGAAAAGAAAGCTGATTTCACGACGAAAATGAAGTAGTGATGTGGAAATGTCCAGAATCAATCTCTATTATCAACCACTGCTTGAGCAATTAGCTCACATAAAACAAGCTGATGAATCGGTTTGCTCTGCCGTAGAAGCGGAAGGGGTTAGTAATTGAGATGAACCGCTACGTTGGGCTTCGCTCATTACACAGCCCACAGACGCATTATTCAGCAGCCATTCAAAGAACTGATCAAAACAATTGAGGAACAAAAATGGCATGAAATAATCTTCTCTCTATGGCTACAGAAAGCAACAGGAATCTAAAAAAAAACTAAATTTGCATCACACTTATTGTAAATTATTTTGCACAATATTTCAATTCAAAATCATTACCAAATTATGTTTTTTAGAAAAATTCTTCTAATTTTGAATGAATGCAGTCCAGTAATTGGCCTTAACTATGTATTATACAACAATATTAAGATACAGTCAAACCAACATTTATTCAGACACTAACATTTTCTCACATTATCACAGTTAATTCGCTATAGTTAAGGTAATGGTAATAAAATATGACAAGAACTCAGAGTTAAACTGTCAGAACAAATTCATCTTGATAATGGGAAATAACTTTGATAGAAAGGGATGGAATGGATTACAATCCACCAATCAGCTGTTAGATTTAACTGCACAATTGGATAATACCAGTTTAGCTCAACCAATGATCAAACAGCACTTCATTTAGTTCAATCTGTGGGGTCAAAGGTCGCATTAATTAAAGAAAAACACTTCAGCAAAACATGCTCAGGTCAAAGAGTCGGAATCATTTTGCTCCCAAATTTTAATACATTTTACTGGTAGTCACTTTATGAAGAATTTTTGGTTGTAATATGTAATTTACTTTATTTTGCTCTCCTCACTTACATAATTTTTTGGCTTGACTAAGTGCCAACAACAAATTTCTCTCAATTCATGATGAAATGCAATCGATGAAATCAAGATCCATCCATCCAACCTGCATTTTTTTTCCCCGTTCAATATTCAGTTTCACTCAGAAATATGTCACAATATGGAAGTGAAATGGATTGCGATAATTCACGTCGACTTTAAACGGTCAGAGGTCAGCCCTGGCATATCCCACAGCAATCTGATACACGATGATCTCCAGAGGAGCGCAAGGGAGAATTCTATGCATTCTGAGCACGGAATTGATCCTAGACTGAGGCTACACACGAAAACAGTGGGAAAGTGGGAAAAGAAAGATGGAATAGAAAGGATGCAGAGACCCACAGCAGGGGTCCAGAACCAGCCACAGGCATGACTGCAGAGCAACGCATGAAGTTCAGGCAATCGAGAAAGTTGGAGGTCTTCAACTTGCCAGTGGTCTTAAAGAGTGCCAGAGAGTTTTTTCTTCTTTTTCGTCTCCTCATCTCTCTCTCTCTCTCTCTCTCTCTCTCTCTCTCTCTCTCTCTCTCTCTCTCTCTCTCTCTCTCTCTCTCTCTCTCTCTCTCTCTCTCTTTGTCTGCAGCATCCAAACCACAGGAACATTCCAGAGCAAAGTTCACTCTCAGAGGAGATCGATTTCTACCTGAGGCGTTCGTTGGAAGTGACGTGGATTCGCTTGATATGGATGTCTGCTACACTTTGGAAAGCGCAGGATCTCGGGCGGTGTGATGTGACTTTCCCTTCCTTTCGCTTGTATTTCATTCTCTTTTCAAAGTGCTTGAACAGCAGGTTTCTCACTCTAACAGCACACCTTATTCTCTCTCTCTCTCTCTCTCTCTCTCTCTCTCTCTCTCTCTCTCTCTCTGTGTGTGTGTGTGTCTAAATAAGACTCTTTGTGATGTTGTTGAAGAGGAGTTTTATTTTTCCTTCTTTTGGAGAATAATGTTTTTTATTGGTTTTATTTATAATTGTAATAAAGGATCAAATCTCTCTCTCTCTCTCTCTCTCTCTCTCTCTCTCTCTCTCTCTCTCTCTCTCTCTCTCTCTCTCTCTCTCTCTCTCTCTCAGACATTCTGCTTCACTTGCACTCTACCTCTCATTTCCAAAGGCTACAATTTTGGAAGATTCCGCAATGGAAGCTTAAACTCGCATTGGAATATGTGGTGAAAAGAAATCAATTCTTGCCATTGTTAAACTTAAACGATTAGAAAAGTCAAATATGTGGGTATTATGTCGAGTAAAGGGAGAGGTAATTCACAAGCAGAAAGAGCGACTATGAATGGAATTCAATCTGAATCAAACGGATCCAGGAACCCTGCGTGAGTTGGACACGTATGGTAAGCTGGGCTCTTGGGAAAAGGATGGAGGTGCGCTTCAAGATTAGCATTAAGGGCAATTCCCTTATAATGCCTCCCTAAATTAAGGAATTTCGAGCATTGCATTTCTCAAACTCACACTTTGGCTGGCAGGAAGGCAATTCTGAGGTGTTCTTCAGGAATTTATGGATGTGTGGGCGTGAGAAAGGGAGTTAGCAATCATTGGCATGCTTATCCCTCAATCTCACCCCTCGCCTTTTCTTCCAGCCCTGTTTATGTTTCACATTCCACATACAGTGTGTCTTATTGATTAAACCCCTTCTCAATTTCATCGCAAATGAGTCCTCAAACCACTCGCTACCCGAATTCAATTTCGCAGACAACTGCGGAGAGTAACCCTAATGGATTCTTTTCCAAATGGGCTTCGTCCTGTGTTTTAAATCGCTTGTTTAATATTTCAACGACCCCCACGCTGCTGTTTTCTGTATTGATTTATATCAATACACCCCTCTATAGCGGGACGCAATATATTACAGAATTTAATACTTCTCAAGGACCTCATTCCATTTTTGAAATGACCAAGAAACACTTTCATTTTCCTGGATTTGTGGATCCATCACAGGCCGGCGCTCCACATGGGAGATTCCCGAGATAGTATCCGAGAGCAGGGAGAGAGAGACCTGTAAACAGGATATGATGTCATTTATCTTCAACATGGCTCAAGAAAATACAAACAAACCATTACAGGATGTCACAACTATCCCTTCCTCCTTGGACTTTTCCAGCAGGCCTTTTAAGGTGCTCGAAAGGAGCATCCTGTCACGTTCGGGCTGTTTTGAGGATGATTACAAAGTTGGCTCAGGCTTCGTTCAGGATGGGAGTTGTGTTGAAAGCCAATGCCCAAGAGACTGATCTGAGATCTGCTCCGCAGGTGCTGAAAATGGAGCCTGAAGGCCAGCAATCACCCAGAACAGGACTGTCCTTCCTGCTTCCTGCTCCAGTTCAGAGCAACACCTGTCAAACTCATTAAGCCTGAACGAGAGCCAGGAAATCATCGTATCTGCTCAGACTCCAATCCCCCACACGGATAACTAGCTATCGTATCTCGGTTGAGGAATGTCCACGTCGGTTTGCTAAGGAATGCATTAATTTGTAGGAATTCTGTCCTAATCTTTTCACACAAACTCTATTGCAGACGACATAATGGCATCTTGTTCTGGTTTGCTGCAAACGCCGGAGTTGAGTTTAATCCGTTTGTCCATTTGGGCGATTACATTCATTAGGAAAAACTGAGAGCTGCTAATTACATTAGCCAGATTCAGTGTGAAATTGCATTAGGAGCTTTTCAGTGGCCTGCGAGTGAATACACCACACACACACAGACCCACACACACATTCATACATATGCAAACGCTGCAAAGAACATAATGTAATTTCAGCAGTTCATTGCAGACTCTGCACGTGACCTGAAACTCATATCTTACACACTGGAAGCAGTGAAGCATGAGAAGAGATGAATGAAAACTAACCGAAGACCAATAAAATGTGAGCTTGAGACTAGACTACCTTTTTTACTACGGTTTACTACTTCTTTTTCCAGAGAACATTAGCACAAAACGCAAACTGAGCATGCGTTATTCGAGAGTATGTTCGTCTTTCTTTTTAATTTTTATTACATAATCGTAAATAAACAATATGCTACATATTTTAATAGTTAGAAACAAAATAGGTTTTAAACTTTATTATTATATTTATGTGTGTGTGTGTGTGTGTGTGTGTGTGTGTGTGTGTGTGTGTGTGTGTGTGTGTGTGTGTGTGTGTGTGTGTGTGTGTGTGTGTGTGTGTGTGTGTGTGTGTGTGTGTGTGTGTGTCTGTGTGTGTGTGTGTGTGTGTGTGTGTGTGTGTGTGTGTGTGTGTGTGTGTGTGTGTGTGTGTGTGTGTGTGTGTAACAAATACATTCCTACTTATTCATATATTCCTATTTATGTCAAATTATATATTTTTTAAAAGACTTAAAAAGAGTATATATATATATATATATATATATATATATATATATATATATATATATATATATATATAAAATATTGTTCATATTTTTCTACTTGGACCCATTTATGTTGAGGAATGTTTTTTTATGGAGAACAGGTAATTTTAGTTACTATTTTTGGATGGCATATATATAAACAATATATATAAACATATATACTACACATATAAACATAGTATAAATAATTATAGACATTTACAGCTTTAGGCTGAGAACACAGGCTTGCTTTGATGTAATGTACAGAAGTTATTCAAATAATTCAGATTCATATCACATCACTTACACATCACATTATCTATAAAATGAAATAATTTAATTTCAAAGGGATGGGAAAACATTCACACACACACACACACACACACACACACACACACACATACACACACACACACACACACACACACACACACACACACACACACACACACACACACACACACACGTTGGTCTATGTGTTTTACAGGGACTCTCCATAGGCGTAATGGTTTTTATACTGTACAAACCGTATTTTCTATCCCCTTACACTGCCCCTGCCCCTAAACCTACCCATCACAGGAAACATTCTGCATTTTTACTTTCTCAAAAAAACATCATTTAGTATGTTTTTAAGGCCATTTGAATTATGAGGACATTTGATATGTCCTCATAAACCACATTTATAGTGCAATACCAGTGTAATACCTATGTAGTTATACAAATTTGTGTCCTCATAAACCACATAAACAGACTCACACACACACACACACACACACACACACACACACACACACACACACACACACACACACACACACACACACACACACACACACACACACACACACACACACACACACAAAGCCATCTATATAGTTAAAGTCCTGGAACAGCTGTGCAACATGCCAAAACTAGGCCACCAGAAACCAGACATCAACCTGTAAACTTAAAAATGACCTGTACACCTGCTCTCCTTAAAAAACATCCATCAGCATTCCAGGTAGGAATCATTTTGATTTGCTCTAGCTTATAAACATTCATCACACATTACAGCCAATAACATACATAATACATCAATCATTATCGGCCACACATACTATATCACTCTCACGTACTCAAGCAAGAACAGACGTACATCCGAGTGCCACTACATATATCAGACTGTATCGTGCATTGATCGGTTTTGGACGTGCGTGTGACGGCAACAGATGCTGAAATGAGCAGGACTGCAGAACGGATCTTCTGGGTTGAGCTCTTTGCTCACTGGCGCATTACAGAGGGCAAACGTCTTTAAGCCTCAGCCCAACAACTCACTAAAGCTTTTAAAAGACCATGAGCTCTGAGCAGGAAAACATCAGTTTGATCAGAGAACGCCAGCCGTGTTAAACAAACCCTGCTGCAGCTCAGACTCCTGGAAGTCGAGTTCCTTTTTATTCGAACTGTAAGGAAAAGGCTTCGTCTGAATGTAACAACAAATGTTGAAATATTTTACACATAACAACCATCGGTAGCTATTCAGGGGGCTGTCATAATCTCTCGCTGTTTTGCAAAAACGCATTTCAGATTTTTAAATGTGTGTATCGCACTGTCATCTCCCCGTGCTGTTCTGTTCGGCTGCTAGGCTGGAATAATTTAATACCTTTAGACTGCATGACCACATCTAAGCTACACTCAGTGAGAGTACGTGTGTGTGTGTGTGTGTGTGTGTGTGTGTGTGTGTGTGTGTGTGTGTGTGTGTGTGTGTGTGTGTGTGTGTGTGTGTGTGTGTGTGTGTGTGTGTGTGTGTGTGTGTGTGTGTGTGTGTGTGTGTGTGTGTGTGTGTGTGTTGTTTTGTACCAGTGAAGAAATTGTGTGCGCTACAAATGACAGGCATTTACTGAATAGAGCTCACAAAACAAGGCTCCGGGTACTAAAAGAAGAAGCCAGGAACAGGAAAAAGGTTAGACAGAACAGAAGAGAACATCTGAATGGGTTTGAAATCTCTGTGAAATTGCTAGCAATCATTTCAATTAGGTGCACTCAGACATTTTTACCTCATTAAAAAAGTTTTGCACATGAATCCTCCTGAAAAATGATGTTCAAAATGATGTGCACTCACGTGAGATGTGAATCCAGTCATATCAATGGCTTAAATAAAAGCTTTTGAGAGCATTTTGAGATTATATGACAAATTAAATACTACCTACATTTTACAAATATACAAAAAAAGATGGAGGCTTTTACTTGAGCTGTGTTTCTGACCAAGCAGCTACCTCCCCTAGTTTCTCTTGAAGCCAATACAGAAGTGACTTAAACTGCGATTCATCGCCTGGCCACTAGAGACAGGCTCCAGAAGGAGCAGAATCTCATTGAGCCCCATGTTAAAATAGCCAACTTTACAGCAGAAAAAAAAAACGTTTACATCCTGGTACAAATTGTGGTTTTGGTCTATACGGCTAATTTTGCCTTTCATGACAACTGTGAGGGGGGGATTTTTTTTAATATAACTTAAGCCTTAAAGTTCTCCATAATTAAGGGCGTGGCCACTTGAGTGACAGATGGATTGCTGCTGTTGTCACTACTAGCTGTTTGTACGCTGTAAATCAGCTCCACCCACGCCCCGCCTCTTTGCCCATTTTCAGTTATCCGGGAGTGATGCACAACCAAGATGGCGACAGCCGGCTCCGCCCACTTTGGCCTTAAAAAATGGGCACCACGTCCATTGTTTTATACAGTCTATGATTATTTGTCACAACAAGCGAGAAAAGTTGACAAAGCAGCTAAATCACAAACCTCAGAGAAGAGTTTGTTGGCAAAAAGAGAAAGCGATAGAGCTCGTAATACAACAAGAATTAACATTGTTTTGGCTTTTCAGAGATGGCGAGAACAGAAAAATTGTATGAAAGTTGTAAAACTGTAAAAGCAACGTAGAGATTCATGGGCGCATGATCATTCGAATATACTCCAGGGTTTCTACTGATAGAAAGTCATATGCTAATCGCTGAAGTAACCCTTTAAGCTTTATATATTGTGATGGCTCATTTCATTATGGTTGTTGTAGCACTAGTCAGCTTGAAATCCATCTAAACTGCTTATATATCTTAAGCCTAGTAGTGAATGTTTTATGAGCATTAGGACAACCATATTCATCAGCACAGAGTCGAGGCACAACCAAAACAATGCTCTTGCACAAAAATGCATGCAGATCTGCTAGAGGGCTTAAAGTTACATAGTGTACCTTTAATATTATTTTACAAGTATTACTTATAATAATTGAAATAATTCAAACTAATTTTCCTAACAAGAAAATATTTACATAGGCAAAAGCAGAACTGCTAAAACCTATAGAATGTACAGTCTATAGACCCTTCCCTCTCTCTCTATCACACACACAAACACACACACACACACATATTCCACGGCACAGGGGAAACCTGATCCCAAGATCAATAGTGGTTGGAGAAAAATCAATAAGATCCAATAAGAAAAAGAAAAAGAAACACCACAATAATGCTGCATTTGGAAAATTGGAGACTCGTTACAAATAGAGCTACGTTAAGGACAAATAGCGATAGAAACAAACCGACAATGAAATGCTAATGAATTCTATACACATCTATATTGCAAAGACTAGAAGAATATAGATAGATCATCACATGATTTATGCTCGACACCTCTGCATTATGCAGTACATTTAGCTTTATGAATATGAGCAAGGTCATGTATTAATTCATCCCTCCACATATTATTCCCATTTGCCATATCACTTTTCGCCGTCTAGACTGCTTTTCCTGTGTAATGCGGCCGAGGTCGCCCTGTGTGTGGACGGCGATGATGGTTTGTATTCCCTCAAGCGCCTCTCACATATGCCTGAAATTCACATCTGAGACTCGCTCTCCTATTACAGCTGAAGACAGGCAGGTCAGCGGTCAAAGACAGGAGGCTTGACATGAGAATAAGACGCAGACAGGCATTTACAGACTGCGTGAACACGAAACAACACTAGTTTGTCTCATGCAGCGCTCTGCAATCATACGCATGGGTGCACTGCGACAACAAAAACATACATATGCTAAAAACGACACGTTTAAATATGCACACGCAACACTGATCAATCACCGTTTGGCTGCCACCGTGGCTGTTGACAGAAACAGGCGGGGTTGGACGTGCATAATGTGGATGTTTGTTTATTTGTTTACACATTTTTTTAAAGGATTTTCAGAGTACATGTTACAGAAATTTCATGTTTAAAGGCGCAATATGTACGGTTTTTGGATTAAAATATCCAAAAACTGACTTGTGTACTTACATTATCCCAAAATGTGTCAAAGAATGTTTACATACAGAGAAATAAGTGATTTTAACCAGGACACGGACCGGATCCATGCGACGCCTATCAAAGACATCATACCCATGTTACCATCGATTTCCGGTTTTCAAAGACGCTTTAATATTTATTTGATTAGACAGGTGAGCAACAGTTTGGATACATTCATCGACAGAAAACTGTTCTCCAGCTCAACACAGTTAGTCTTATTGTTTAAATCTGGTGTTCTTGATTTACCGCACAGAGTACCATGTTTTACCGCCTAATATGATCTCGCTCACTGCAGTGTGAATGAGTGTCTCATAGTCGCTGCTGAGTACTTCACACTTGTAGTTCGGTTAGTTTGGTTCGTTTGGTCCGGACCAAAAAACAAAAACAAAACATAAAGTCCTGGTCCGCTTAACGTTCACACTGGCATCTTTAACAGCGAACCTAATGTTACCGAACCAAAGGCATAGGGAGACGGCCACAACCTGATTGGTTGACTTATATGACGTAGGAGCTCGCTTACCGAACATTCAGAACAATGCTGTGTGCCGGATTACACACGGTCATTTTATGCGTGTACACATGCCATTATTTTTACCAGCTGAGAACTTATGAAGAGCTCATGAAATGTTCAAAACATTCAAAAAAGCAGCAGGATTTCCTCCGTTGTGCAGAAAAGAGACGGCAGTTCTGTCGTCTGTACTGGATAATAATGGGCAACATTTGATGAGAAGAACCAGGTATGTTTTTTGTGCGTTTTTTCTAGCATTTTCGAAACACGCTCGTCTGACCAAATATTGATGAGGCTCTTCCTCGTTGCTCTATGTTTGCCCTCTAACGTTAACGTTACTCATTCTGGATACACCGATCTTTCCGCGTCGTCAAATCAGCTGACTATGCGTCGCATCTTGTGACATTACGTCCGGTTTTTGGTTCGTTTAATGTCTTTGGTCCGTGTTGCGTTCATATATCAGTCGGACCGCACCAGAGTTAGATTGGAAGTGGACCGAGACCCATCTTTTTAGCGCTCTCGGTCCGCTTGTTTGGTGCGCTCCAGGGTTCGGATGGCAGCGTTCACATATGTTCAAATGAACCGCACTAACCGAGCAATCGCACCAGGGTTCGTTTTAATCCAACCAAACATGACAAGTGTGAACGCGCCCTTAGTCTCAACACACGCAAATGTGTGTAATATGATAAAACAGCGCTGTGTTACCCCTCACACATATGAGCGGAAGAAGCGGAAGCATTCGTCTGCAGCAGAATAAAAGCTCTGCGAAATCTAGGCGTTATCAAGCTACGCCTTTGTTTTGAATAAGTGATCTCTAACAGCGAAAAATTACATATTGTGCCTATGAGTCACATTTTCATTCAGTAATTGCAAATTAAAAATGA
The DNA here is from genome assembly GCF_024679245.1 of Pseudorasbora parva. Classification (NCBI taxonomy): domain Eukaryota; kingdom Metazoa; phylum Chordata; class Actinopteri; order Cypriniformes; family Gobionidae; genus Pseudorasbora; species Pseudorasbora parva. The sequence goes on along the minus strand of NC_090194.1, from coordinate 3,314,280 downwards.
CAAACTTAGAAATGTATTTTAAAGAAATCAAATAAACAATTAAAAACCTCATGTTTAATAAATGTACTAGCAATTTAAGAGTGAAAATAATTTTAAAGTAAATCCTACACAATTTTTTTTTTCAGTGTAGGACAGTGCTTATTGTTAGAAACCATATATGAGCGGATCTCCAGAAAAGAGGCGGGGCTGACACCGGAGATCAGGCCAGAACCCGCCTCCTCACCTGTCAATCAACATTCACAGATCCGCCTCCTTAGAGGAACAAAACCCCAAAAATCACATCCATCAGAATTTATAATAGCAGAGTGAATGGCATCTATTTGGTTCAGTGTGCTCCGTCTGTTCCTGTGCGACAGCTTTTGTGTTAAAAAATAATTAGTCAATTATTTTTCAATATAAAATTTGAGACATTCAGGGGCGGTCTGAGACCCTGGACCATGAGTTGGTTGCCATTATAAGACATTTTATTTCAACAGGCCTTGTGGTAAACCCAAGGACAAAAATCCCCAAGCAAACGGACTATTCGGTCTCAGTGAAAAGAAAAGACTTCTTTCAGATATTCTATGAATGGCACATTTTTGGATGCAATAGGTTGCAGTAAAATGTTGTGCTCTGAGGTTGAAGATTCGAGTTCTCAGTCTGCATATGAACGTATGAGGATATTAATAAACTTACAGATCATTTAAACACTCATAAAGATGGCTGTGTGCATAGAAAAGAGAGAAACGAGTTGTTGAGGAAGCTAAACCAAGCCTCAAAGCTCAAATTGGACACTAAATATAGACGAGTAAATTAGATGAACAGGATGATGATTCATCTCGCTCTGCCACGTAGAACTGTGACATTATGGCAAATAAATAAAACAATCACTTTATAAATACCACCATCATGACAATGCTATTATGATAGTAAATACAAAGGAAATATCTAAACATATGCATTATTAGAAATGGCCTGGATTGGTATTGGCATGTTTATTGCATGTGTTTAATCGACATGTATTTATTTTCTTTTAATTGAAGCAATAAATGTCTTTTATAATCAATATTTATGTTTATAGTATATTGATGAAAGGCTAAGCAATTTGGAAGATGTTGTTTTATGTTGCATTATGATGAACATGAGTAAAGTCGTGCTGCTCTCTACTGGTCAGCTGCAGGAAACACACTTGAGTGATGCAGAAAACAACTTCCAACATTAGGCCTACTATAAATACTTAATAGTATGTACTCTTTCTGTGAATAAAAAGCATATCCGTTTTCGTGTGTAGCAGAAAAGCAGCCAAGCTTACATACTACTTCGTCATCTTTAACGGAGAGCTCTGTCGCTTAACGTTAGTTACGTGCATCTTGTCACCGTTTAAACTGCCCTGTCAATCATCTTATCAAAGTTTAAACTCCTCCACATTCAGTTTAGTTTAATTTCCTACCGTTTCGGAGAGAAATGTAGCAGCATGTTGATCTGCCAGTCGTGGGTCTTTCATGCGGAGATCCCCTCAATGTGTTGCAATTTGAATATGATAGGCTAATATGTTTAAATGGCCAAACGTATCATTGACAAAGTTTTCAATGCTGTTGCAGATTAAATATAATCTGAATAAAATGAATAATCATATAAATACATATATTTTCGTCAGGTTTGAAACTAATAGGCCTAATTATTCACTCAAAACCCTTTATCTAAACCTCTCTTCTTAACCGTTGGACTCGCACATCCGCCATGTTTGTAGTTTTCTTTTTTGTAGTTCGTAATTCATAATTTATTTACCCTCAATTTGTTCCAAACCTGTATGAATTTCTTTCTTCTTTTTATTTTGAATAATATGGGTAACCAAACAGTTGATGAAACCCATTGACTTCCATATATTAAAAAAATAAAAAATACTATGGTAGTCAATGGGGTCCATCAACTGTTTGGATACCCATATTCTTCAAAATATCTTATTTTGTGTTCAGCAGTAGAAATAATTCATAATTCAATAATTCATAATAATTCATAGAAAAAAAGTTACCTGGTTGCCTTAAAATTTTGAGTTCATTGAAATTAAAATTTGGAGTTAATACAATGAACATTTTTGGAGATTCGACAACCTTTATGAAAATATTATTAAAAGATTTTGTAAGCATATTGGGTAATTGTGTGTGTTTTATTTCTGATGACGCAGTGATTTATCACATTTTTTATATGGTTCAGATACCAAAATATTTTGAGTTTCTATTTATTGAACAAATTTCCTTCATTGTATCAACTCAAATTTTTAAGTTCAATAAACACAACATTTTAAGGCAACCAGGTTACTTACTTTTTTAAGTTAAACCAACAAAAATCAACAAAAATATTTTACAGTGTACATATATATATGACCAATCTCTAAATGCAGCCATAAATGATAATGAAACAAAACTAAAGTTATTAAATATCCAGAATCCGGTTAATGTATTTCAAGAAAGGTATATTTGTGTGTGTGTGTGTGTGTGTGTGTGTGTGTGTGTGTGTGTATATACATTGTAATAGACACTGGGTTTGAAGGGGTTAAACCTAAAATTGCCCTAAAAGTTTTCTAAAAGATGCACAAAGGAAATGAATAGTGGAATTAAAATTGCCAACACCCCAGACATGTTGCTCGCTGTGTGAATACGTTGCCATCTGATGGCCATGTGGGCAAATTGCTTTTTTCTCCTCTCCAATGGTTCTTTGGGGCATTGTGTTGGAAGCAGTCTTCATAATGAAGGCTGAATGTGAAATTAATTAATCTCTAGGGAATTCCTATGAGCATCTGTCTGCATAAAGAGGAATATCTCATATGAGCAGCAATAAAATGAGGGACACTTTATGGGTAACATTATGTATTTTGTTAGCCTGTTACCTAGTAGATTGGTCTGTTTTACTCAGATGCATTCAATGTCATTGCATTTGTCAATTGTCTTGTAATTTAAAAATGGTAAAGAATGCTATTACCTTCATGTACTATTGTGCACACTCTACTGTATGCTTATTTAGCATTTAATAATTTCCCTTTGACAGACTGAGCTGTTGCCAGACGCCCTCATGTGTTCGTCTTGACGCATTACAAGCACTAACAATTCACACCTTCACACACACACACACACACACACACACACACACACACACACACACACACACACACACACACACACACACACACACACACACACACACACACACACACACACACACACACGTCGTGTTTCCATGTTTTACAGGGATTTTCCATAGGCGTAATGGATTTCATATTGTACATACTGTAGATCCTATCCACCTACACTGCCCCTGCCCCTAAACCCATCACAGGAAACATTCTGCATTTTTACTTTCTCAAAAAAACTCTGTGTGATTTATAAGCTGTTTTCCTCATGGGGACCTAAAAATGTCCCCACAAGGACAAGGCTTTCGGATATTGCCATCTTTGTGGGGACATTTTGTCCCCATATAGGGATTACTAGCCCACACACACACATTTGTCTTTTGGCCACAAGAGGGCGACATCTCATGGTCAATTCCACACAAATGCTCTCTCTCTGTAACACTAATAAGGTCAAACTTTGGCATTTGTGAGACCTGTATTTTGAACAACAATGCCAGAAACAAAAGCCCAGCGTCTCACCTCTGTGTGCCGTACTTTAATAGCCCGCAAGCTTTCTAATCGACCAGCGATATCCAGACTCAATCTCTCACTGGGTTGAGGCTATCAGGTTAATACCTGCCCCGACTCAGTCTGTCTGTCCCCGAAATGTCACGCAGCCATCCATCGGCCGCTTTGATGCGCGGCTATCTGAGGCGAACTCCGACCCTGACATTTTCTTTCAAGTACAGTGTGGGTCTTTTAAATGCAAAGTGTGGTGGACGGTGTGTAGTCTCTCCATCTCTCCTGTGTATACTGACTTGAGTGGTGAATGCTTTAGCAGGCCGTGCCGATGAATTCAGACCTCTAAGTTGCTGTGAGCCCCCAGATGTAATTATAACAGCGAGTTTATCGAAGCACCCTTGAGATGTGGTTTCTCAAAAGTCCACCTGTCTGCCTCACTCGGGACATACAGTATGATATTACTGGGCTAAATCATTACTAAATCATGTTTGAATTAAACAGTATCTGTTTAATATTAACCCTAAACCCCAGTGCGCATTGAGAACTGGAGCTTTTATACCAAAGCGGTCTCCACAGATCTCATTCTTTATTCAAAGATGCATAAAAACTAATGCAATCCCAGAATACATTTAAACTGGTGAAATGTTAATTGCCCAGTTGACCTTATTCTATAGTGTGCATGTCAGTCTCATGCTGCTATCAAGTACATATTTATGCAAAAAGGACCCTGCAACTCAAACTAAATTTCATCCACTCTATGGGCCCTATTTTACCGCTCTGAGCTCACGCCGCAGGTGCATTTAGGGAATGTCCGAATACATTTTATTAGTTTAACGATGGAAAAAAACGGTCTATGGGCCCGGAGCATGGTCCAAAAGGGTCGTCCCTCGTCTCTTAATGAGCCATGGGTGTGTTTTGGGCCTAATGGTCTCATTTCCCATTCTCTTTAAAAGCTAGTTGTGCTCGCACCATGCACCAAACACTGCACTATTGACTTTAGAGCAGGTTTGTGTTGGTCAATGGTCAGTCGTTTTAAGTTCCTCAAAACAGCAGCACGCCAATAATGCTCCTGAACACACCTGGTTTTCAGACCAGCATGTCCATGGGTGAACAGATGGCTGTGAAAGCATTTGCTGTTTGAACAACGTGAAACATGAAAGTTACAAGTAGACCGTAAGGTGAAGCCGTTCTCCGTTTAATCCCGTTCCCATATATGAGGCACTAAATTATTTTCATTCTAATAAAAAGATCTATTGGCTTTGAGCGAGAAAATAAAAGTTCTCTACATGTAATCCTGCAATGTTTAAAGTCGGCAATAGTTCCTTCCTCGCGTAATTAAATTTTGATATGGTTGTGATGGTTGTTCATCAACTGGGCTATGTGCAAATGGTGAAAAACTGTTTAACGGTCTAACTCCACAATTCAGTATTACACAGTTCACCGTCTTTGCAATGTGTTTTAGTAATATATTTCTAACATTTTGTGTTTAGAATTTTTTTTAGAATTGCCTTTACAGGGTCTTTAACATAATTGTTTTATATATAAGTAAATCAATGTGCTCTAGAAGGACTGCACTTTTTGTTTTGTCTTTTTAAAGTGAAAATGAGACAATGTTGTGATTAGAAATGTAGAAAAAGTGTCTTAGACCAGGGAAATATAACACAAAGTATAGTCTCATGAATGTAAATATACTTTAATAAATAATTGCAACCACTAATAATAATAATACCAATATTTTATTAGGTTTATGATGTTAATTGTTCCGTCAATGCATCATCACAGCCTAAGACAACCGTATGTTGATGTTGATTTCATCACTCCTGCCCCCTTGTGGTCAAAAGGACGATGACAGCAAGGGTGTTTTGTAAAAGAAGAAAAAGCACAGATAATGTGAAGAAGAAAATATGCAACAATCAACTGACCAAATTAGTTCCCTTGAGATTAGTTTGGCCATGTTCCCCCCTCAAAAAAAAATCAGATTTACTTCTGCTACTATTTTGAACACTCGACCATTTAGAATATTTTCCATTGTGTGGACGATCCAAATGGACCAGTACAACAGGGCTAAAGGCACACCTTAAGGTAAATGTGTTTTACACTATACTCCCAGTGTATGATTGCACAAAAAAATAAAAAATAAATGTATTGAATGGAGCTACAGATTTTGTGCAAATAAATCATAAAATGTGTTTATTAAGTTTACAAATCGTGTACATGTCTGAGGTGGTGAGGGGGATCTTTAACCCCACACACACGGGGCAAAACACATACAAATACTTCAGCTAATAATATGTTTTTAATAATGTAAGTTAATACTTGTTCAAAACAATCCCTTTAGCTATTTTCTATTCATTTTGATTAATAAAAATAATATTTTTGTTCAATAAATATCCTATTATTAAAATATGTTACTATAAAAATATATTAAAACATTACAAATACAGAAATAATAATTAAAAAAAGTAAAGATTCTGAACGCATTGAAGGTGATCCCATGCTATTTTAATATAGATTTACATTATAAATATGGTAAATATTTATTATCATGTTAATTATTGTGCCTTTTACCCCAAATACCATACTTTTACATATTCTTCTGTAAATTAAAATGTTTTGCTTTAATAACCTTGAACAAAATTTGTCTCAAAATATCTTGTTTGCTACTAAGTCTACAACACTTTTTAAAACATCAAATATTAGATCAAATTATAACAGAATCAACTTTCCGTGATGACATCAAAAATCAGACACATTTCCAGAAAAGCGGATGTTTTGGAAAGTGCAGAGGCAAGTTTTTGTGCCATCTAGTGGTTAGAGGAAAATATAATCAAAGTCGCCTTTAGCCTTGTTGTACCCAACACATCAAAGAACCCAATATGATATTTACTGAAGTGTCATTTATTGAGGTCCTGTGCTGTATGTTTGGTGTGACAAATGAAAGAGACAAAAAATATTGTGCATCTGTTCCTTGCCCCCTCATCACGCCATCACGAGTTATTCACTCAAATCAATAGTCGCTGACCTTTAATAAAGACCGAGTGTCTCAAAAAGCGGGATCCCCACAGCCAGCCTGAATCCAAAAGCAACCTGTGCTCAAACCTGCCAGTCAGGGCTTAACACTGCAGACCTCCTACAGGGTGTGTGTCAATGCGTTTTAGATGTAGAAGTCAGAGATTTAGAAGTTTAGCTAGGCACACTGAAGCTAGTCGAGCTGTGTTCTCGCCGCTTCAAAACCCAACAAAGCCTCAAACGTGGTCTCATCATCAAAAGGCAATGCTAGTCTACCTCAGGGCCTGCTTCTGTGACAAATGAAAGGTCCTGTCGTTTAATTTTCCAGGTCGACTGAGTTTGATTAGCCTTTGAACTTCTCATTTTTACATAAGCAATTGTGTTTTGAGCCAGTAATAAGATGAAATTATGCTAAGTGGCTAAAAAGCTACAGAAACCAATTATACTGTTTACGACTCAGCCAAACATGTTTGCATGTTTCCATGAATAAGTTATCGTGCTTATTGAAGTTCATTTAATCGGTCAGATTCAGTTATCAAGTAGCTAAGTTCCTTAGTAAATATTTAATCATAGTTTGCTGTTTATAATACCTGACTACACACACAATCCATCAATGTCTGAAAGCCCATTTTGCAAGTCACTGAATCCCTTCAGAGTCAATCTGCCAGTCTAAATGCCTCAAAAACATGATATGATTAGCTGGTATCGAAAATGGGACCTTTCTTTTGAAATTTATTTAGAAGTTAAAGTGCGGACATATTAGCGAAATTAGTGAAATGTTACATGCAAATAAAGGTTAATGGTTTATTGGCTGCACTCTCAGAAAAAAAAAATGGTCCAAAGCTGTCACTTGAACTGAACCCTTTAAAATGGTTCAAATAAGTGCCATTTAGGTACTGATGTGGACACTTTTGGTACCAGTATGGGTAAAAAAAAAAAAAAAAAAACTCACCCCAGCGACAGCTTTTGTACCTTTTATTTCTGAGGGTGTACACATTCGCTTAGTCTTGAAATGTCCTATACTGTCCATCAGCGTCTCGAATACTGTCTGCATGAATGTCCAATGGGAGTCAAGCCTGTATTCTCTTACCGGTAACCTTACTGACAGTGACCAAAGTAATATTTAAAGGGGTCATGAAATGAAAACATAATATTTTCTGGATCTTTGACAGTTAGTATGTTCTTATACTATAAAAATATCCTGTTTTAAAACTTCCTTGCTATTCCAAAAACAGCTTTTATTGAAACCAAGGCCAGAGATCTAAAAAGGGTGGAATTATGACATCATAGTGCCGTGAAAGATCAAAGTCTACATCATCAGGTCTTTGGCTCCGCCCACTGGTGCAGTAGGGAATAGTCACATCAATGACATGAGAGAAAAGATCAATAACATCACCTTCCAAAGGATCCTAATGCTAGGGATGAGTAGCCTGGATGCCAGCCGAACTCAGCCCCGCACACATTTTTACGTCGGGCGGTTCGGTCTGGCCTCGATCCATAGAGGAATAATTATCTCCGAACAGAAACTGTTCAGACCAATGAAATCATCAGGGCGGGCTTTAGACGATGACGGACAGATGATCAACAGTAACGTAATCATCATGTCATCAAACACTCTAAAAAATAATTCAGTGGCTTAGTAAATATCACAGTAATAATTAACTTTATTAACTAAAACCATCAAGTAAATTATATTGAGAGATTTTATTAAGTTAAACATACCAAAATAATTGACTAAAAATCCAACAGTTAATTTTGTCTAAAATGTATAGTTATATTTAAGTTTTTTTCACTAAAATAATTTAGTATTCAAATAACCAATTATTTATTTTAAATATACTTAATACATTTGTGAAATTTATTTCAAAATATTTGAGAATGGAGAATTAAACCGATCTGTTTCAAGAACCACAAATATTACTCAATTAAAATCAAGATTATTAATATTTAACACACACTGAAGAAATTGAGTAAATTTACTGGATTAAATCAATGCGCCCCTCCCCCACCCTCTGACGTGACGACAGCTCGACGGTTGAGTGAGTGCGGATATTTGAATTCTCCTCAGTCACCAGAGCAGTTTTTCTTCTTCTCAGCATCGCAGAATTGGGGCATTTCCTCTGTGAAATTCAGGTTTGTATGTTTTGTTTTATCTATATAATCATTACTGTGCTAAAAGGCATTTTATTTAATTCAAAACAACATACAGGGACAGTGTGAGTCACCTTAAGTTAACGTGTGACGTTGGTCTTTGAAACGCCTGCTGTGTTGCTCAAAACACACAACTTTATTCGTAAAGATAATGAATATAATGAATTTGGATGATAAAATCTTATTAAAACTGGGCACTGTTTGTTTATTTTCAGGTTATGGAGTCAGGCGCCTCCTCGCAGCATCTTTCATCTACGAATGAAACGCAGGACAGCGGTCTCAAGTTCAAAGTCCACCCGCAGACCGCTAACATCTCAGGCTCGAGAAACAGCGCTGATACGGTGGAAATGGGATAACAGACCGGTTGATTTCACTTGAATTACTTTTAAATGTTTAATTTTTACTTCTAAAATGTTTGTTACATGATTTTAAATGTTGTAAAATAACTTATTCTTACACAGTAAAAAACGTTGGGTTATTTTTTTAACCCAACCGTTGGGTTACACATATTGGGTCAATATGTTGGGTTATTTTGCAAAACGTTGGGTTATTTTAACATCGTTGGGTTATTTTTAGTAATAACCCGGCCGTTGGGTTAAATACGGTTTCCCCAGTGACGGTTCAAATTTTAACGGCAAACCGTCCAGCTACTGCCAACAGAAGATGCTGCTGCAGCCTGATTATGAAATGAAAGGTAAGACATGTCATTTTTTTATGAATACAACTCTTATAACATTATGTATTGTGTACTGAAACGTTGAATATAGTCGAAAACTGAATTTTATTTAAAAAAATCCCGTTAATGCTCTCTGGAAAAATGAGATAGATTGGAAATAAACCATAGCTATCCCAGTTAGCTCGCTAGCAGTAATAAAGTAAAAACATTATTCTAGTGTACCTATTTAGAAACTTAATACGGCGATAAAGAAAGTAAGTAACGTATGCCTAGTCTGAAATCACTATCTAATGCTGCGCGGAGCATTATCTCGGCCCGTGCAGCGCGAGCTCAGACCCGGTCACACGACACCACAGCAGCGCTGTGAGATCCAGGGGGAAGCGTTTGAATTCGCCGAATATCCAACAGTATAACTTACTACTCTAAATATCTGTTGTGAGATGAATGAGTGCAGATATTCACAACATCATTGACGCAGAAAACTGAAATATTGTGCTAACAATTGTAACGTTAGTTCACGACAGTTAGAATGTTTTCCAACCCACAAATTACCTAGTTTTTACCGTAGTAAGTTAACACAAACTGCAACTATGATAATTTGGCAGAAATGTGGTAGGCCTATATTCATAATGAATGTTGTCATATGAATATATATTATGCATGTTACTATTAAACGTATTACAGGAGTAGCTAAATCATACAACTAAAGTACGTTTTCTTATGAAGCTATGACAGTTTTTGCCTATATTTTAAATATGCTGTACTAAATGTGTTATATACCTGTGTTGTAGACCAATGGATTCATTTGTGAAGCAAAGACTAGAACAGTTGAACCTCTGCCATTTAATTAAAGGTGAGTACGATATTGAAACAAGTTGTACACAATTATTTTTTAAAGACTAGTATACTTTTCTGGTTATTTTCCCCTGCTTCATTCTAATGCAGAGGAAGGATTGGATCTCAGTGGTTCTTGACTCTAGTCCTGGAGTATCACCAATAGTACACAAGTTTGATGTCTTCCTTACCTGACGTACATTTCCGGGTTTGGAGTCTCTACTAACAAGCTGGTAAGTTGAATAACATTAGATAGGCCAATGTGCAGTGCAGGGTCTATTACAGAACCAGGTTATTTGGGAAACAACCAGTTTATTATTATTTTTTTCAGCTGTCTTCTCTCATTTTCATACAGTATGTTTTAAATTTAATAAGTTGTTTTGGTTGTGTCTAAGTGCATATGAAATCAGGTCCACACATTTGGTAGGTGAAAACTGTTTTTTTCTCTTTTTCTGTGAACTTGTCTTTCAAAGATGATCATGGAGAAATTGCCTTTAAAACCCTTCCTGCCTTCCTGCCATCCTGCCATCATCGCCATACCTCACAAATGGACAAAATGGTGTGTCCAACATATGCTGAAATGAAGAGAAGCTTAATTACATTCACCCATCAGCCTGTAAGTAAAAGCAACACTATCAAATTAGCTTTGATAAAGTGCATCCATTTATTATTTCCTTTAGTGATTTTGCTTGTTAATAGATTATCCAATAGTTCACCCAAAAAATATCCCATAATGTACTCACCCTCAAGTCATCCTAGGTGTATATGACATTCTTCTTTCAGACGAACACAATCAGTTATTAATAAATGTCCTGACTAATCCAAGCATTATAATGGTCAAAATTTGAAGCCCAAAAAAGTGCATCCATCCATTATGAAAGTAATCCATACGGCTCCATGAGGTTAATAAGGGCCTTCTGAAGTGAATCGATGGGTTTTTGTAGAAAAAATATCCATATTTAAAACTTTATAGACTAAAATAACAAATTTTCGACAGACAGCCTTCCTTATTCAACTTACAAAGAAACTGTAACGCCTCTCGCAATTCAAAACGCTTACGCAACTTAATCGTCTCGGCATTTACGCTTTTTTACGCTACGTCCGACGTTATTCTCACAGCAGTTACGCTTTTTTCAGAAGTTGAATACTTAAGGCGGTCCACTGGAAGCTAGATATTTTACTTTATAACGTGGTAAATATGGATATTTTTCTTACACAATCCCATCAATTCACTTCAATGGGTTCTTATTAATCTCCGGAGCCGTGTGAAGCACTTTTATAATGGATGGATGCATTTTTGGGCTTCAAATTATGGGCTTCCATTATAAAGCTTGGAAGAGCCAGGATATTTATTAATATAACTCAGATTGTATTTGTCTGAAAGAAGAATGTCATACACACCTAGGTTGGCTTGAGGGGGAGTAAATCATGGAATCATTTTCATTTTTGGGTAAACTATCTCCTCGTGTTGTTGTAAGACTTTCGTTCTTCTTTAAAACACAAATGTTAAAGAAATCTGCAAGGTTTCTGTCCCTCCATTGACGACCTACGCAACTACCACTTTAAGACCCAGGACAGACAGCTTTAAAGTAATCCATGGGATTCAAGTGGTCTAACCTCAGTTTTATGAAGCGACACGAGTGCGTTTTGCAACAACAACACAACATTTGCACTCTTTTCAACACAACACGCATGCGTCAAGGGGCTCTCGTGAACATGTGTTGAGATTAATGTTTTGTAAATAAAGTGGTAAATTATGGTTAAGGGATAGAATATACGCGTCACTTCATAAAACTGAGGTTAAATTACTGGAGTCACATGGATTACATTAATGTCTTTACTGCCTTTCTAGGCCTTTCTGTGTTCCGAAGATGAACCAAAGTCTTACGGGTTTGAAACAGCATGAGGATTAGTATGTTGATTGGTGAAAAATGAACAGCAGATGTAATGACTAATTAGTGACAATTTGTTTAATTCAGTACAACACTGCTTCATTGTAACTTTTACGTAATTTAACACTGCTGATGTTGTCACAGTGCAAGCAAACTGAACTTTTTTTAATTCTTTTAAGGTTGGAACTAACATGGAGCATTAGCTGAACAGTGAGACAAGCCAGGATCCACATGACGATGCTTGGGGACAAAGAGACCTCACTGATTTTTTTCATTTTCATTGTGGAGGCAGTTGAACAGAAGACCTTATTTCAAGCACTGGCTGTATGTTTCAGATTTTTTATTTATTTATGACATGAACTATCCATAGACCTCTGCCCCATTTGGGAGATTTTGTAGCATGCAAACTTGAATATATATTTTGCTGCCTCATTAAAAACTTTGATTATCATAATTTATATTTGTTTTGCTACTTAAGGTATGTTCACAACACATCAAGGCATACAGTGTACAATGTAGATTTTTTAATAAAGTTGTTTATTTCTGGAAGAATTTAATATTATGAATTTGTGTATTCTGTCCATATTTGTATAGGTTTTTAATGTAATATTTGTTGTGTTCATTTTTAATTTTTGTTTTGTATGCAGACCTTTTATGTATGTTTACCTTATGTACATTTTTGTGTATTATGTGTGCTGTGTATTTTGAATTTAATATTTACACATTTATGTATATTTACAATAAATATTTACTCCCCAATATTTAGTTTGACATTTAAAATATATATATTAAAGCACATGTATTGTTTTATACAAATAAAAAAATCTGTATTTGAAAACAATGGGTATTTTATTTATTAAAATAATGGCTTGAATAAAAATAAAAATTTAACTCAACTGTTGGGTTACTTTTAACCCAACTGTTTTGTAACCCAATGCATTGGGTTAAAATAACCCAACGTTGGGAAGGTGCTATACCAACCCACAGTTGGGTTACGTGTTGGGTTATTTTTAACCCAACGTTTTTAAGTGAGTAATATGTCAAAACAGTATATGCTGTAACGTTATTGCTGTAACGTTACTCGTCGACAATAAAGGCCATGTCATGTAATAAGTGTGCCACACATAAGTGTGTTTGTGTGCACTGTGGAGTATTTTACAGGTTTAGAGGAAATTAAAGTTATACTATACAAGTTAGTAATACTCATAAATAAAAACAGTTCATATTAGTCATAAATATTGGTTTTTAAATGCTTTTTACCCAATTTTTTCTACTCAATTGAATTTGTTAATGTAACAAATGCAGTTACTCAGATCTACTTAATTTTTTTACTTACATTTACTCAGATCATATGGTATCTATAATTGATTTCACTGCTTTAAAATGTACTCATTTTTTTTAGTGTAAAAATGTTTCACCAAAAAAATTGAGTAAATCATAGTATAAGTTTTTAGAGTGAAGGCGCTTGGATTATATTTGTTCGAATCCTAAACGGAGAGCTTGTTTGTATCTGCATCACCTTCACTGTTTCTCTCAGAAATGATGATCATTTTGGGTAAGTACTCTGTGTATCATTAAATTCTTTTATTTTTTTTACAACACCGGCAAAGATCGTTTATTCCAGTGTGCGTGCAGACAGGGTTGGCAAGTTTTTACAACAAAATCTACCAACTACTAGCCCAAAACAATAGCTTCTCCGGGAAAAAATGCTGTTTGGGGGGTAAAATGGCAAGGTTATTTTGGCATGGTTGCCTGCTAAAATTCGCACTCATGGGTCTACACATCACATAATAGTCGCTTCAACCCGCGGACATAGAAAACAACCCGCGGAAAAAAATGCGTTATGCGTCGCTCCGCTGCTCTGATTGGTTGTAGGTCTATCCAATTGAGGTTTTTCCTGGTTCGATTGAAACACGCCCCATAATCACAGCCCAATGGAGCATCAGACTCATAATTTGACTAGAATTGAGTATGACCACGTCAGGCTAGGAATCAGCTTATTTTTCAACAATGTGAATGTCTCAGTTGAGCATTATTTATTTGTATTTGCTACATTTCACTTTGGATTCTTTGGGATATCAGTCACAATTTTGGTGCAAGCTTTGAAAATAGAATTTGCAAACAGTTAATTCTGATGCCTGATCTGTGATCAGTGATTTCTGATATGTAATTCTTCAAGTTCAGGCAGGTTGTCTTTGTTTCAAAATCGTTTAATACTATTTATGCATCAGTAAATCAAACCACTCCCTTTATAGTCGCTGAAGCTGTCAATCACATGGTCCAAGTTTATCTGGACACTTGCCTATAATCATGACACTGTCACACTGCACAATGAATCTCTTACTGTATTTGCAGCATGTCTGATTGTTATTTATGTTGACAGCATTCGTTAGTGTGCAGAAATCGAGTTGCAATGATGAGATCCTGCATTCATCCGCTCAACATGTCTGTGATCGGCTACAATGATCATCACTGCAACCTTTAATGTGATGGAAAAGATCTAAATATAATGCTTTAATCAACACTTCTCATGATTCATCAATCTCGACAGCTGTAATAGTAAAAATCTAGTAAAAGTTTTTAAGAGGCTTCCACATGTAATACTTATTTCATATGCAAAGATGTCAGCCAATCACACCAGTGGGCGTTTACACTGAAGTCTCAAAGCAGCCAATCACAGCAGTGGGCGTTTACACTTAAGTATCACAGCAGCCAATCACAGCAGTGGGCGTTTACACTGAAGTATCACAGCAGACACGCCCCTTCTTAGCCTCTAATTAGAACAGAGCGTTCTAATTAGAGGCTAAAATCAGGATAGAAAAAAAACCCAATACAGTTACGGTTACTTACGGTAGTGATAACCGCATCCTATAACCAAACTCACACCTGAACATTATCAAGACTCGCAACCGCATTCTCTGAAAACCCTCGCTGTGTGAACAGAACCGCACTGGACAATAGTTGTCTGAGACGTCATACAGTGTGAGAGCGGCGTTGTGTGATGGCATTTTGTGTGTGATTTTGCTTTCGTAAACTTACAACAATGGAGATAAGGTCTGTGTGTCATCTAAAGGTTCTAGATCAGTTTTGTGTGCAACGCATGCCCAGAGACTGGTGCGACTCAAGCGCTGCATGTGCGAGAAGCTGCAAAGGACTTGAGATGTGAGTGCAACAGTTAAAGGGGGGGTGAAACACTCAGTTTCAGTCAGTGTCATGTCAATCTTGAGTACCTATAGAGTAGCATTGCATCCTGCATATCTCCGAAAAGTCTTTATTTTTTTAATAATTATATAAGAAAGATGCGCTGTTCCGAGTCTTTCCGAAAAAAGCCGAGCGGGTGGGGGCGTGTCGTGTGAGCGGAGCTAAATAATGACGTGTGCAGCAGCGCGCTGCTATTGTGTTGAGTCGTCATCCCTAACAGCGGGAAAAAAACTTTATTCAAAATAAAAATATGGCTTTTAATCAGATACAGCCATACATCTATGATCCGGAATCAGACCCAGAGGCTGAAGTTGAACAGGAGCAGCAGCAAAAACGACTAGAGCAGGACGTCTCTATGTGGTACGATATACACTAACTATATAATATGCTTAGCGGCTTGTGTTATTTACATATTTATACTTGAATTATATCGTCGTATTTTTGTCTTTGAAGGTGTACATGTGGGAAGTGCAGTTGTGCACGTGTGTTTGTGTGTTTACGCGTGGTTTGTGTAGACAGGTTAAGTTAGTGTTTACATAGAAAGACACGGAATAGTAGCGCATTTGAATGAAGAAGCGTGCTTATTTAGTTCAACATATTTCCCCCCTCTTTGTGTATTGTTGAGTGCTTTTACAATACACAAACATAAAGTTACACATATAGTGGCCAGCTAAACAAAAGTACACGCACTACACATCACATGCTCCATTGATCAATTTCTATATATAGTAATATATATAGTAACTATACGTGATCATGTTTGGGCTACTTGATGAGCATAGACACAGACATTTGAAGCAGTCTAACTCACCGCCAGCGGTTCTAACGTTGGGACTGCTCCATCATTCAGCATTAGGCGATTGGAAAATCCGGCGTCGAGCTGGGCCTTGTTTATGAAACAGTCGGCACCGAAATGCAGCGAACAGATATAAACATTCGCGCAACTCAGTTGCTGATCCGGAAAAGCAAATTACATCCACTGTTGCCTTACCGCGGGGTTTTGGGGGAATCTGTGCAGGACTGTCTTGGTCTGGCAACCAAAAACGCACTTTTTGATGTCATTGTTAATTGTGCACATTACCTGTGCAGCGCAGCCTACGAGCGCTTTGATGGGCATAGCCTGTTGCTTTCGCTCTCTCCCTCTCTCTCTCTCTCTCTCTCCCTCTCTCTCTCTCACACGCTTCCGGTAGAATTGTCCGTAAGGCCCATACAAGGAAATTCCGCCCCCATTAACGTCAAAGGGGACCCATGATCGCAAAAAACTTGCCGAAACTTATGACTAACCGGAAGTAGTATTTTTGACAAAGAAATACTCCCATCAAACGTCCACCTTAACTTTTGAAACTTTGTCCATGTTTAGTATGGGATTCCAAGTCTTTAACAGTGTAAAAAGATCAGTATGCATGAAACAGCATTTCACCGCCCCTTTAAAGGCGTCCAGCTAGCACGCTTACATTGACGCTTTTGTCAGCTGTCAAACTCACAGCTCCATAGAGACAGAGCATATTAAAGCCACGCCCACACCGGGAAGAAAACAATCCAACGCTCTCCATTGACTTTGTATTGCGTGAAGCGGTCGCGTCCTCTTTTTTTTACTTATAACAAACAACAGAACAATGTCTAAAAGCTGATATGTGAAAGGGTGTATAGCACACAAGCTAAAAAACACAGAACTAAGTTTTTATAAGCTATTGACCCCAAAAAAATGAGTGTTTAAGGAGACAAAAGTGGACACAGGCAATAAGACGTGAAGCTTTAGCAGGAAGAATGGGTCAGTTTTGGGATCCGGACACTCAGTGTGCCTCAGTATGCCTACGTGTGCAGTAAACATTTGGTCAAATATCCATGTCATTTTTATACATTATATTTCCTGTCGCTGATTACTTTCTCCTCTAGTGGGCGTAGTTCTCAGTGTAATATAGCATGACGTGCTCTGTCTCAAGTGCCTGTATACACTTTTTTGTCTTTAAACGCTCGTTTTTTGGGTCAACAGCTTATAAAAACGTATGGGTTTTTGTTCCTGGGTTTTTTTAGCTTGTTTTCTGTACACCTCGTCACATATCAGCTTTTAGACATTGTTCGTTTTTTTGTAATTAGTCTGAAATGACAAGGAGGCCGCTTCCTGCAATAGAAAGTCAATGGAGACGGTTGGTTTGTTTCCCCCCCCCCCCCCCGGTGGGCGTGGCTTTCAGATTATGACGTGTGTTGCTCCGTCTCTATTGGACTCTTGTGTCAAAATACTTTTCAATTTTATGGACGTATGGTTACTGTTAAGTTGCTCATTTATACAGACAGTATTCAGACAGCGAGTCAATCGCAAAAATTGCCAATGTGAAGCCTACAGGACTTACAGCTGTATTCGGAGGCTGTGTGAAAGTGGCCATTGACAAAAGTATAGTGATGTATGAAGCAGAGCTCACACACAATTGATTTTGAATCCAAGCAGCTTTAAATGTGCACTATGTAGTATTTTTGCAGTAAAATATCCAAAAACTACCAGGCCAGTGTTATACATTTTGTTCAGTTGAGTTCTTGAAATATCCCAAATGTTTTCAACTATTTGTAAATTGTGAGAAAATTGCGATTTTAACCAAGGAGATTACCTTTGTATTGAAAAGGCGCCCTCTAGCGGATGGAAAAGTTACATAGTGTAGCTTTAACACAAGGACTTTTTTTGTCCTCACGTGAATCTTCCGATCACCGGATTCCTGTTCTGTAATGACTGGATTTCTACTGCAAAATTTAGCTGAGAAATGTGAATGGACATTTAGCATTTCAGTCACAAAACTTTCTGAATTACTCGTAAACTACCTGACAGTGAAAAAGAAGTGCTTTGAACAGCAAAAAAAATACATTTTATAAAATTTTGCTGAGAGTTCCTCAACTCCTTTCATTAAACATGTTGAGATTGTGCTGAGTTGGGCTGGAGTATAATCACATTAAATTAAGTGCGACTGAACATGACCTGAAGAAAGTGAGTAGGACAAAGAGGGAGGGAGGAAGAGTGAGAGAGAAAAAGCTCACCTGATACACTTTAAGAGTGGAATAATGATGAGCTTTAAGCCATCGAATCTCATTACAGATGTGTGAGAGAGAATCAGACCAAATCTTATCCCGCTATCTACACATGGGAAAAGAAGAGGAGAGGAGAAGCACTCTTGTTCACACAGTCATCAGTGGTGACACACACTCCCTTGAAATCACACACACACACACACACACACCTGAAACCTTCATTCAATGTCCTGCTGGGGTTGGAACCTTCAGGTCCGGCATTAGGCCTGTAATTGGACGCAGCAGGATGCTAATGTGGACCCTCAAAGGTGCAGGTGGAAGTGAAAGAGATTAGTCATCTGCAACAATGCTTCATTGGTTTAAATCCCAAACTCAGACTGTTGTGATACCCAGAACCATAGAAACCCACAACACTGCTGATTTGTGTAACGTGTAAGACTACGGAAAAGTAAACACACTCTTACAAATAAAGGTTCTCCAATGACTATGACTAAATGACTAGTTTTCAAATGTTTTTAGGCAACATTTGGAAATGGAGAAACCTGCGGCATGGGTGTCGTTGTTTAGAATTAGAGCAGACGGATCGCTGCAGTAACACCAGCAGGAGGATTCAGACATACATTTTGATTGCGTTGCGATGTGTAGTAATGGTACACTGCTTCACTTACTGGAAATAGGAATGTGGCAAGGGGGGCGTGGTTCAGCGAGGTCTGCAGCGGGAGAGAGGGCCGCGGGACGAGCGGTAAGTGAGTGGGTTGGACGCAGATTAATAACACCTGTCTCTTGTTCCAGTAATGAGCGCGGAGACGGGATAAAACACCAGCGGAACCGGAGACCAGGGAGAGAGAGAGTCGGACTGTTGGTGCGAGCACACAGAGACTGAGTTTACCCGGAAGCCGGAAGTGCCGCGAACCGGAAGTTATTGTTGCTTATGAGTTTGACTGAGAACACACGAAGAAGTGTGTTATTGACATTGAGAAAGAGAAAATAAAGATACGCATCAACAGTCCAGCCGACCCCTGTGTCCTCTTCCTTCCTTACTATATCGAACTTTGTTACACTGGTGCCGAAACCCGGGAAGGAAGCAGGACAGAGCCGCCGCCATGACAACGCCCTCCGCCTCGCCATTTGCGGAGATCATCAACTCCCTCGCGGTCCTCCACCAGGAACACCATAAGGCATTGCTGGACCTTCGGACCGAACAGGAGCGCCGCTTCGAGGCCATCGTCCAAGGCCAGCAAGAGGACCGCGAGCGGTTCCGGAGCTGGATGGACCGGGAGGTTCGCGCCGAGGCCGCTGGGCGGGCCAGCGCACCGGTGCACGTGCCCCTCCAGAAGATGGGGCCGGAAGACGACCCCGAGGCCTTCGTGGATCTGTTCCAAAAAGCCGCGGAGGCCTGCGGGTGGCCCCGGGCACAGTGGCCGGTGCGCCTCATCCCCCTTCTATCCGGCGAAGCCCAGGCGGCCGCGCAACATCTACCGGTCGCGAACCTCCTGGACTACGACGACCTGAAGCGGGCCATACTCCAGCGGGTCGGCCGGACCCCAGAACAACACCGCCAGCGTTTCCGCTCCCTGGAGTGGGGTGAGTCCGGTCGACCCTTCGCATTGGCCCAACAGCTCCGGGACGAGTGCCGCAGATGGCTGCTGGCCGGCGGGAGCGACGTGGACCATGTTGTCGATCTGGTGGTGCTGGAGCAGTTCATCACGCGGCTTCCCCGGAAGACCGCCGAGTGGGTCCAGTGCCACCGGCCCACGTCGCTGGAGACGGCCATCCACCTGGCGGAGGACCACCTGGTGGCGTGCCCGGGGGTCGGCGAACCCCCACTAACTTCTCCCTCTCTCTCTCCCCCCTCTCTCTCTCTCTCTCGACCTGTCCCTCTCCCCAGGTCCCGCCCTCCAGGCCCTCCTCGCGTCCCCCCCAGAGGCCGGGGTGGGATGGGCCTTGGACCGTCTGGGAGTTCGCGGGTCCCGCCCAGGGGGGCAAGGCCACTGGGGGCTGGTGGTGACAATGGCTCGGGTTCCGCCCCCTTTCCGCGCTCATCCTCCAACCCACTCCCCGCCGCAGGGGTGGCGGGTAAGCCTGGGCTGGCCTGCTGGCGGTGCGGTGATCCGGATCATTTTGTGGACCGATGTCCGAGGATGGACATCGGGACAATGATCCGGATCCCGGACGTCCAGCGGACCACCCCCGATCAAGCAGGAGAGTACCAAATTCCTGTAAGTATCAAGGGGGGTACATATCAGGCCTTGGTGGATTCAGGATGTAACCAAACCTCGATCCATCAAAGCCTGATGCAGCCTGGGGCATTGGATACAAGCCGCATGGTTAAGGTGCGGTGTGTGCACGGGGATGTGGTGGAATATCCGGTTGTCCCAGTCACGATACAGTTTCGGGGGAAAAAGCATAATGTTGAGGTGGCGGTTAGTCCCCACCTCCGGCATCCGCTAATTCTGGGGACGAATTGGCCCGCCTTTTCGGCGTTATTGGGGTCGTTATGCGCGGATGCCGCTTGGGGAAACAAGGCTAGGAACGGGGCGGTGCGAGTGCAGGTTGGCGAGACTGATACGGGACCCTTGGGAACAGCTTCAGGGGAACCGAGCGGGGTTGAGAGACTGATTCTCTCGGACCGCGATGACTTCCCTCTGGAGCAGTCCCAAGATGAGACTCTAAAACATGCTTTCCAACAGGTCCGCACTATCGACGGTCAGTCCCTCCAACCCGCATTGCCCGTCACGTATCCTTATTTTGCCATAATTAAGGATAGGTTGTATCGAGTGACCCAAGACGCTCAGACAAAAGTGGATACAACCCAGTTGTTAGTACCAAAGAGCCGCCGGGAAATGCTTTTCCAGGCGGCTCACTCTAACCCGATGGCGGGCCACCTGGGACAGGCGGCCACGCTGAATCGTTTAATGACCCGATTTTTTTGGCCAGGCATTCATGACAATGTGCGCAGGTGGTGCGCGTCTTGTCCTGAATGTCAGTTGGTGAACCCACTGGCCGCCCCAAAAGCGCCATTGCGCCCCCTACCATTAATGCAGGTCCCCTTCGAGAGAATTGCGATGGACCTCATCGGGCCATTAGAGCGATCCGCACGCGGACATCGTTTTGCGCTAGTTATCGTGGACTACGCAACACGATATCCGGAAGCAGTGGCTCTCCGCAACATCTCGGCGAAGAGTGTTGCGGACGCACTGTTTCGTTTGATCTCCCGGGTGGGGATTCCGAAAGAAATCCTCACTGATCAAGGCACGGCGTTTATGTCACGCACGTTAAGCGAATTGTACGGATTATTGGGCATTAAATCCATTCGAACCAGCGTCTATCACCCACAAACAGACGGCTTGGTCGAACGATTTAATCGCACTCTTAAATCCATGATCCGTAAATTCGTACAGGAAGACGCCAAAAATTGGGATCGGTGGTTAGAACCCCTCTTATTTGCTGTGCGCGAGGTCCCGCAAGCCTCCACGGGGTTTTCCCCCTTCGAGCTTCTCTACGGTCGACAGCCACGGGGGGTGCTGGACGTCCTACGAGAAACTTGGGAGGAGGGGCCTTCGTTGGCCAAAAACGAAATTCAGTACGTCATGGACTTGCGAACAAAACTCCACACATTGGGGCGGCTATCTAGGGAGAATTTGTTGCAAGCCCAGGACCGCCAGAGCCGGTCATATAACAGGGGTACTAAACTACGCAAATTCACACCGGGAGAGAAAGTGCTCGTTCTACTCCCAACGTCGAGCTCAAAATTAATGTCAAAGTGGCAGGGGCCGTTTGAGGTCGCACGGCAGATAGGAGAGCTCGATTATGAAGTGATACGATCCGATAGGAACGGGGCACGTCAAATATACCACCTCAATCTGCTAAAAAAATGGAATGAGGTGGAATCGGTGTTGTTGGCAACGGTGATCGGGGGAGAGGATGATCTCGGGCCAGAGGCGAGCATTAAAGCGCAATCAGTCGCGTTGGCCCCTGGGGGAGATCACCTCTCACCGTTACAACTCGCTGATTTATCGAAATTGCAGGCGGAATTCGCGGACGTGTTCTCGCCCCTACCGGGACGTACCGACTTGATTCAGCACCATATCGAGACCGAGCCGGGCGTGGTCGTTCGCAGCCGGCCGTATCGCTTGCCTGAACACAAGAAAAAAGTAGTTCAGGACGAATTAGGCGCAATGCTCGACATGGGAGTAATCGAGGAGTCCAACAGTGACTGGGCGAGCCCGATAGTTTTGGTCCCCAAAACAGACGGCTCGGTCAGGTTCTGTGTGGACTACCGCAAGGTGAACGCTGTGTCGAAATTCGACGCGTATCCAATGCCGCGGGTTGACGAGTTGCTTGATCGGTTAGGCACGGCTCGATTTTATTCGACACTGGACTTAACAAAGGGCTATTGGCAGATCCCCTTGTCTCCATTGTCCAAAGAAAAAACAGCTTTCACCACGCCGTTTGGATTACACCAATTTGTCACGCTTCCTTTCGGCTTGTTCGGGGCGCCCGCAACCTTCCAGCGACTCATGGATAGGATTTTGCGTCCCCATGCTGCATATGCTGCTGCGTACCTGGATGACATAGTGATTTATAGTCACGATTGGCAGCGGCATATGCAGCATGTGAGGGCGGTCCTGAGGTCGCTGAGGAGAGCGGGGCTCACGGCCAATCCGAAGAAGTGTGCGATTGGGCGGGTGGAAGTAAGGTATCTGGGCTTCCACTTGGGTCATGGGCAGGTGCGTCCCCAAATTGATAAGACTGCCGCAATTGCAACCTGTCCGAGGCCCAAGACCAAAAAGGAGGTAAGACAGTTCTTGGGGCTGGCGGGATATTATAGACGGTTTATACCAAATTATTCGGACCTCACCAGCCCTTTGACTGATCTTACTAGAAAGGGGCTACCAGATACGGTCCAGTGGACGGAGCCGTGTCAACAGGCTTTTACCCAAGTAAAGGCTGCTCTATGTGGCGGGCCGCTCTTACACTCCCCTGACTTTTCTCTCCCTTTCTTGTTGCAGACTGACGCGTCGGACAGGGGGCTGGGCGCAGTCCTGGCCCAGGAGGTGGAGGGGGGAGAGCGGCCGGTGCTGTACATTAGCCGTAAGCTCTCCAAGAGGGAAGCTAAGTACAGCACCATAGAAAAGGAGTGTTTGGCCATCAGATGGGCCGTTCTCACTCTCCGCTATTACCTCCTGGGGCGGGAGTTCACTCTCTGTTCGGACCACGCTCCTCTCCAATGGCTCCACCGCATGAAGGATACCAACGCGCGGATCACCCGTTGGTATCTGGCTCTTCAGCCGTTTAAGTTCAAGGTGGTCCACAGGCCGGGTGCTCAGATGGCTGTGGCCGATTTCCTCTCCAGAAATGGGGGGGGGGGGGGGGCTGCAGGCCGGACGGCTCCCCGGCCTGAGTCGGGCGGTGGGGGTATGTGGCAAGGGGGGCGTGGTTCAGCGAGGTCTGCAGCGGGAGAGAGGGCCGCGGGACGAGCGGTAAGTGAGTGGGTTGGACGCAGATTAATAACACCTGTCTCTTGTTCCAGTAATGAGCGCGGAGACGGGATAAAACACCAGCGGAACCGGAGACCAGGGAGAGAGAGAGTCGGACTGTTGGTGCGAGCACACAGAGACTGAGTTTACCCGGAAGCCGGAAGTGCCGCGAACCGGAAGTTATTGTTGCTTATGAGTTTGACTGAGAACACACGAAGAAGTGTGTTATTGACATTGAGAAAGAGAAAATAAAGATACGCATCAACAGTCCAGCCGACCCCTGTGTCCTCTTCCTTCCTTACTATATCGAACTTTGTTACAAGGAAGTTTAATAGAGGTATTTTGCAATTTATAATGTCAAAATCGGAGGGGAAAGTCCGAATATCTCTGAATTGCGAGTTTATGTCTAATGCGAAAAGAGTTTGTGAAAAGAGTTTATATCTCGCAATTCATCCTTCGCCGCAAGTTTGATTGACAGGCGATCTGACCAATCACATCGCTGAATCTGCCATTTTGTCCAACAAAGCAGTCAGGAGAGTTAGTAGATTAACGTTGATGGACTTGAACTACTGACGTCTTTCCGCAGTTGAAAAAATATTTATTTTTGTGTTCATTCATGTTAATTTGATGCTTAACAATGAACTAGAAGGAAGAGATGATCGGTTCACGAGCAGCTTAAACTGAGGCGCTATAGATCACAACACAAAACGCTATTTGTTGTAGACATGTCTTAAAAAATGACAACTTTTTAAAGTTAAGACTTCGTTACATATCGAAAGTATCTTGCTCTGTCCTCTTTGCTCCGTGATGTATTTTCTCTAGATAAGAACGTGTTAGTTTTTAAACGGCAATGGCTGGTCAGTCAGACATAGCAACAGTAACTAAAGGGGGCGGGTCTTTGCGAACCTGACTTTTGGACTCGCTGTGAGTTTATATCACGCAATTCTGAGAAAAAAGTCAGAATTGTGAGATAAAAAGTCACAATTGCATTTTTTTTATATGCAGTAGCTCAAACAAGCTTCCATACAGATCGGATATGACCCACAAACATGGATTCCAATTTTATATATAAATCTGACATTAATCAGATGTGTGCATTTGCGTCTGCATGTAAGATCCCATTGACTCCCATTCCTTTTGGCGTCACTTTGACAGTGAATAACTTTACATTTGAGGCGTTTAAAGACTCCATTTGTCCATTGTTGATTTCTAAAGAAACACGACAATTTATAAAAGGCTCCATTACCTTGTATCTTACACTATTGCTCCATAGAAGCCGTTTTTGTAAAAATAGTCATAACCAACGCGACTGTCGCACAGTCGAGAAATTACCGTATAGACAGGAGGAGATGCTCGCAGGCAATCTTTTACTGTCTATGATGCAGTCGGGGGGACGTGGAGACATAAAGTCTGATAAAGTCAAGGGGGAAGAATGGGGAGAAGCCCACAGTGAGCCAAAAGCAACGGGACAAAATATTTAAACAACGTGATTCAGATTTCACTTTCCACAACTATTAGAAGACTAACAGCTGTCAGACAGGTTGCTTACGTCACATCTACGTCGTCAAGCTCAGTCTGAGTCTGCAGAAGGCTCAGCCATCAGGAAGTGAGTGCTTCTA
Organism: Pseudorasbora parva; assembly: GCF_024679245.1. Classification (NCBI taxonomy): domain Eukaryota; kingdom Metazoa; phylum Chordata; class Actinopteri; order Cypriniformes; family Gobionidae; genus Pseudorasbora; species Pseudorasbora parva. The sequence goes on along the minus strand of NC_090194.1, from coordinate 3,288,796 downwards.
ATTGACTTATCACCGTTGAAATCTATGGGGTCGCTGTGTCCAGTTTTTACTGTCTATGGGAGGACCCAATGTTTGGCTGACCTTTAAAGATGGTGCGGAAAGCAAAAGCTTGTGCGGTTCATCTGTCGTTTTACTTACCTAAACTTTTCAGGGACAGTCCGTCTAGATTTGGGTTGTCTAACAGTGTAAATGCTATGGGTCACTTTTAAAAGATGACACTTTTTCATCAAGACTCTCAGTGTAAAAACCGTATGCATCTCAAAACCTCTCTAGAACACACTACCCCCGGCCTTTACAGGTGAGCCGGCCCCTGAAGCTCTCCCAGAGGCCACAGAGCTCGAATACATTGGATCCGACCTTTTCCCAGAATCTAACTTTCATTTAATCCTCCTCGTTTCTTTTTTTGTTTCAATCCCTTCCACCCCACTTTCGTCTACAAAATGACTAGTCGAGATTCTCTCGCACGTTTCTCTCCTAACACTTGGCCACTCCGCTCGGTTGCTGCCATGGCAACGCGTGCTCCCTGCGCGAGCCGGAGCCGGGTTGCTCTCAGCCAGGGAAATCAGACTAATAAATAGCTTTATGCTAATGTCCGGGGCAGCCAGAGAGTGTAGCTGCCAATCCTAATACACTTATTAAATTTCGATCAGATGCTGGGACACAGAGGGCATCTCTGCCGGCCTCTGCCTGTTCTGACGCCATCACTCGCTATTTTATACCCACTCAAAGATTTATTTTGCTTTGCTCTTCTTGCTCTTCCTCTTGAATTGTTGGTTGTGGTTCAAGCAGAATAGATTCTGCAGGTCCTCCAGCTCCCTCTACCCTGTACCTGACTTACACTTCATTATTCTGGGTAATGTGTGGTATTGTCTCTCCCTCTCTCCAGTCCTGTCAGGATATTCAGCACACTAAGGATGCTTCCCACAATCCTCCACATTGAGGATCTTACAGGTTCTCTGCAGTCTCACAGAGACTGAATACTAATCAAGAGCTCCGCCAACACTCTCATCTTCCTCAGGTGAACACACACCCTTGCTTTTAACAATCAACTACAGAGTATGGAGCATTAGAATAAAGCTATCAAATGTTTAAATACTATTTAAAGGGATAGTTGACCCAAAAATGAGCCTGTGATGTTTATCTGCTGACCCCCAGGGCGTCCGAGATGTAGGTGTGTTTGTTTCTTCAGGAGAACACAAATGAAGATTTTTAACTCAACCGTTGCTCGTATAATGCATGTCAATGGGGTGTATTTTTATGAGAGTAAAAAAACACACAGACATACTAATCTATATTTAACCCTGTGGCTCGTGGAGACACATTAATGTCTTAAGACACGAAACGATCGCTTTCTGCGAGAAACACAACAGTATTTGTGTTATTTTTGACCTCATATCAGACGAATCTCATCTAGTATTCCCAGTGCCATTACTTGCGTTGAGTAAAGTCAAAACCCGGAGCAAACACACTGTCAGAAAAAAAGGTACAGTTCTGTCACTGGGGCAGTACCCTAAGGTACAAAAATGAGAATGTACTAATATATACCATTTAGGGGTGAGTTATGTACATGATGTACCTTTTCACTTTTGTACCTTAGGGTACTGCCCCAGTGACAGAACTGTACCTTTTTTACAGTACCTATATATATATATTCTCATTAGTGCTTGCACAGATTGGTTGAATGAGGAGTCTATGTACACATATCTATGAACGGATCGTTAGTTTGACCTTCTTCGCTAGAAGTAATGGCGTTGGGAATACTAGATGAGATTCGTCTGATATGAGGTAAAAAATAACTCAAATACTGTTGTGTTTCTCGCAGAAAGCGATCGTTTCGTGTCTTAAGACATCAATGTATCGCCACGAGCCACAGGGTTAAATATAGATTAGTATGTCTGTGTGTTTTACTCTCATAGAAATACACCCCATGGACATGCATTATACGAGCAACGGTTGAGTTAAATACCTTTAATCTTTAAAATCTTTAAAAAATATATGTTACTGAAGAAACAAACACACCTACATGTGAAGAAGAACCTAAAGATAAAACACTTTTAAAAAACGATTCAGCCTTTGTTTATTTCCACAGGCCCGGACAAAAAATATTCAAACATTTTCGAAAAAATAAACAAAAGAGGGAAATATTAAGCATGCATATGCTACAGAGTTCTGGGTGTTGGCTAGGCTGTTCTAAATAGTTCCTAGGGCACTTATAGGCAGTGGATTAGGTGTAGTGTTAAATTACATTCCTAGGGCCTTCTATGTGGTTACTAGGGTGTTTCTAGGACATTGCTAGGCATCTACATGGTTACTAAGGCATTGACAGGAAGTTGCCAAGGGGCTCTGTGTGGTTCCTAGGTCATTGTTAGTGATAGGGTGTTCTGGTTGTTTGCTAGGACATTGCTAGGTTGTTGCAAGGGCCTTCTATGTGGTTATTAGGCCATTGCTATGGTATTCTACATGGTTTCTAGGGCATTGCTAGATGGCTGCTAAGACGTTCTCCTAAGATGTGCTGCTAAGTAGTTGCTAGGTCATTGTTAGGTGGCTGCTAGGGTCTTCTATGTGTTTACTAGGGCATGGCTAGGACATTGATAGGGCATTGCTAGGCAGTTGCTAAGGTGTTCTGTGTGGTTGATAGGTCATTGTTATGGGATAAATATGGTGTTCTGGGTGGTTGCTAGGTCATTGTAGGATATTGCTAGGGTATTCTACATATTTATTAGGTCATTGCTAGAAAGTTGCTAGTGTATTGTTGGGGGGTTGAAAGGGTGTTCTGGTTGGTTGCTAGGACATTGCTAGGGCCTTCTATATGATTAATATGGCATTGTTAGATGGCTGCTTGGGTGCTCTGAGTGGTTGCTAGGTCACTGTTATGTGGTTGATAGGATGTTCTGTTTGTTTGCTAGGACATTGCTAGGTCGTTGCTAGAGCCTTCTATCTGATTACTAGGGCATTGCTAGATGGCTGCTAGGGTGTTCTGGGCAGTTGCTGGGTCATTGTTAGGTAGTTGATAGGGTGTTCTGCATGATTGCTCGGTTGTTGCTAGGGTCTTCTATGTTGTTACAAAGGCATTGCTAGGGACTTCTACATGGTTATTAGGGCATTGCTAGCCAGTTGCTAAGGTGTTCTGGGTGGTTGCTAGGTCATTGTTATGGGGTAAATAGAGTGTCCTGGGCGGTTGCTAAGTCATTGTTAGGTGGTTGATAGGGTGTCCTGGGTGGTTGTTAGGTCATTGTTAGGTGGTTGATAGGGTGTCCTGGGTGGTTGCTGCGTCATTGTTAGGTGGTTGATAGGGTGTCCTGGGTGGTTGCTAGGTCATTGTTAGGTGGTTGATAGGGTGTCCTGGGTGGTTGTTAGGTCATTGTTAGGTGGTTGATAGGGTGTCCTGGGCGGTTGCTAGGACATTGTTAGGTGGTTGATAGGGTGTTCTGGGTGGTTGCTAGGACATTGTTAGGTGGTTGATAGGGTGTTCTGGGTGGTTGCTAGTGTAGAATGTCTAATCTGTGTCTCCCTCCTTCACTGTGTTTTGGTTTTGTCCGGTGTCCTAGTTTTCCTATGTTGTCTGATTAGTCATTTAGTTCATTAGTGGTCTCATTAGTTAGCTCGTTAGTCCCTGTGTATTTATATTCTCACTTCTGGCATAGTCTTGGTCATAGATTTTGTTCATCCTTGTCTTTGTGAGCTTCTATTGGCACGTTATGTGACAGCTAGGACATTGCTAGATAATTGATAGGATGTTACTAGGCTCTTCTGTGGTTACTAGGGGATTGCAAGATGGCTGCTATGATGCTCTGGGTGGTTGCTTAGGCTAGATTGTTGCTAAGGAGTTGTGGGTGGTTGCTAGGATGTTGCAAAGTATTTCTAGGAGGTTGTACGATACTCTGGGTGTTTGCTGGGATATTGCTACACTGTAAAAAATTATTTCGAAAAAAGTTACCTGGTTGCCTTAAAATTTTGAGTTCATTGAAATAAAAATTTTGAGTTAATACAATGAACTTTTTTTGAGATTCGACAACCTTTATTAAAATATTATAAAAAGATTTTGTTAGCATATTGGGTAATTGTGTGTTTTATTTCTGAGGATGCAGTGAAACATGCCAAATAGTGCTATTTTCACGATTTATCAAATTTTTTATGTGGTTCAGATACAATAATATTTTGAGTTTCTATTTATTAAACAAATTTCCTTCATTGTATCAACTCAATTTTTTAATTTCAATAAACTCAAAATTATAATGCAACCAGGTTACTTACTTTTTTAAGTTAAACCAACAAAAAACAACAACAAATTTTTACAGTGTAGGGAGTTCTACAGGGTGACAAAGGCATTGCTAAGTGGTTGCTAGGGAGTTCTAGCTGTTTGCTATGGCGTTGCTAGGGTGTTCCAGGTGATTGCTAGATGGTTGCTAGGATGTCTATAGCATAAACAGTGCAAGTCAGAGGCATACGTTTAGGGCTAGAGGTTAAGTATGAGAAATATTATGCAGCTTCTCTGAACACGCACCATCATAATGCACTGAAACGGTAAAAAAGAAAGTATGCATTATTGTCACTTTTAAACATTTTAAAACAATATATCTCAATATACCTAATATATCTAATAACAATATACAAATATAAATTTCAAACAATGACAGCAACATCTTGCAATATGCAATTTAAAAAAAAATTATTCATGCTGTTTTTATAACCTCATATTAATTGAGAGGCTACCTGCAATATTTGTACTTAAAAAATTCATTTGTCACACAGCAGGACTCTTCAAGTGCAACTGCAAAGAAAATAAAATGGTGAAAAACATCAAAGAATGGTAACAGCAACAAGAAATAGCCTTTTTATTTTACACGATTAAATAATTTTTAAACCTAAAATCATATTCAATAAACATTTCAGCTATTATAAATCAAAGCCTGGGTTTTATATTTAATGATCTTGCAGATACATGAGCAGACATGTGTAATATTATTTCATCATGGCCTATGATTTATGATTTATGGTATGTGTCACCGGTAATGTCCTATTAAAACAGCTTCCTCTAAATGAAATCTCACCTCTGCACTCTGAACTGTAGCTGTGACAGAGCTCGACGTGTAATTATTTAGCAGCGTGTTGTGTGAAGATTAGTTTACTTTTATTGTTTACGCTTGCAGTTTCCTCAGATCTGCAGCAGTGATTATAAGTCAGATTATTAGAGCCGCATATGCTACAATGCATTGCACAGCACAGCTTTACACACATTATTAACAACTCAGTGTGTGTGAGTGTGCATATTTGATAACAGAGGGGTTTTGCTGGCACATCGCCCTATAGAGCCCCTTCTCCACACACACACATTCCCTTGAGCGAGGCCAGTGTGTGTGTGTGTGTGTGTGTGTGTGTGTAAGCACCCAAGCAGGACTGACACTGCTGCCCTCTAACGACTTAATTAGTGTTTAAGTGTGAAACAGACATTGATTGGCTGGGAAGAGGTTCACTGCAGCTC
>NC_090194.1:3095814-3278314 GCF_024679245.1 Pseudorasbora parva | reverse complement strand
GGGAGGGCTGAGCCCACTTGACCTCTCTGAGCACACAAACACATACATTAGCACAGCAGGATTAGAACACGGCCCCGTTACCCCCGACAACAACACAGCCAATTAGAGAACATGGGATCAGCCCCCGACTGCGGGCTGGATTAATAAGGGACGAAAAAGAAAAGGAAAATGAGAAAACTATATGGCTGTGTCATTGTTTATAGCTACATACTTTACAGAACTAAACGCAGTATGAAAGCGCTGACTCGGCTCCAACCAAATCAAACCTGCCATCTGCGTTACTACATTATACCACCTCAAACATACAGTAAACTAATTGAGATTATAAAGCGAGAGGACGGGCTGTCACTGCCTCTGACACACGCTGAAACCGAGCGGCCTCATTATAATGTGTATATTAGACGCATTCACACACTGAGCGCACAATAGGACGCGGGTGTGAAAGCGCAGGAATCCATTGGAAAGCTCGCAGCCACGGCCCTCAGGTGCAATGCGCTTCCTCACATGGCAAAACTCATTTGCTGTCACTATTCATTGTAGGTTCATGAATTATATTCATTGTCAGATTAGTCACAGAAATTAAGCTGTCATGACAGGCTGGATTGTCACACGAAAATTTCATTTCCTGCGTCGGTCAATTACCATTCTGGAAAACAGAGAACGTTACAAAAACCAAATCAAAGGGGCCTGGACTTCCGCTTCCCGCCCGGAGCTGCAATGCTTTTGCAATCAAAAAGCTCACGGAAATTAACTTTTTATTCCACATTCATAAATCATACCAACCTCAAGAAAAAAACAGACAAATGCAGGCACACTGGGCAGCTATGTGTTACTACAAGACTACGTTTATGTGAATTCCACAGTTACTTCCTGGCTTAGTTATCAGGCGCTATTGATTTCTTCCCATCTTCGATTAGTTTAGAGGCCGGCAGCCAGCCGAGTATTATTTCAGACAAATCAGCACATTATATTGGTGAATGCAGCGGAGAAACTCACTGGTCATCAGCACGGGTGTGAAATACACATAGATGGAAAGTCTAATATTCTCTCATCTCTTGATTTACTCATAAGCACGCACGCACGCACACACAGTCTCACTCTCTCTCTCTCTCTCTCTCTCTCTCTCTCTCTCTCTCTCTCTCTCTCTCTCTCTCTCTCTCTCTAAATAAACACAAAGTGCTTTCTGAAGCTGTTTCATCAACTTCTATATACACAAAATGAATGCTAAAATGTATTTACACAATATCAGAATATATTTCACAACACACATGGGAAGCCAAACACACACACACACACACACACACACACACACACACACACACACAACACACACACACACACACACACACACACACACACACACACGTTGGTCAATGTGGTTTAAGGGACTCTCCATAGGCGTAATGGTTTTTATACTGTACAAACCGTATTTTCTATCCCCTTACACTGCCCCTGCCCCTAAACCTACCCATCACAGGAAACATTCTGCATTTTTACTTTCTCAAAAAAACATCATTTAGTATGTTTTTAAGGCCATTTGAATTATGAGGACATTTGACATGTCCTCATAAACCACATTTATAGTGTAATACCAGTGTAATACCCATGTAGTTATACAAATTTGTGTCCTCATAAACCACATAAACAGGCCCACACACACACACACACACACACACACACACACACACACACACACACACACACACACACACAGCATGATGCAAAATTCTTATTCATATCTGTCAGCAGATGGAGAGGTGCTGCCCAGAGCTGGGCAGTGTGTGTTCGAGTGTGTGTTGTGCTGTGTTGGCAGTGTTTGGGGAAAAGGACAGGGGGAGTATTGGTTTTGATCATGTGGCATCCAAACTCTCTCTCTCTCTCTCTCTCTCTCTCTCTCTCTCTCTCTCTCTCTCTCTCTCTCTCTCTCTCTCTCTCTCTCTCTCTCTCTCTCTCTCTCTCACACACACACACACACACGCACAGTGGGAGCAGAGGTCTCAATGGTGCTACAGTCTCAGTATTATCATTGCTCACTAAATCAGATAACACAAGCTGTGATAAGCTTCTTTTCAAAGGTACATTTCAAAAGCAAATTTACCACCTCTGAGACCATCTCTAGAAAAATCCCTTCTCTCCGTCAGTCTCTCTCAGCTGAGAATTAAACTGTACATCGAGACGGAGCAGGAGTCTAGAACACATTAACTTTACCATCGGGATGTGAAGAGGAGCGAAAGAGAGGAAGACACACAGGTGACAGGAAGGAAGGAAGGAAGGAAGGAAGGAAGGAAGGAAGGAAGGAAGGAAGGAAGGAAGGAAGGAAGGAAGGAAGGAAGATGTATGGAATAAATTTAAGAAAGAAAGAAAGAAAGCCAAAAAGGAAAAAAAAATAAAAAGGAAGGAAACAGAATATAGAAATAAGAACAGATAATTACAGATGAATGGATTGATGGAGAGAGAAAAAGAAAGGATTCATGGATAAATGGGAGGATGACGGAAAAAGGATGGAAGAAAAGTTAATAATCAAAAGAAAGAAAAAGAAAGAAAGAATGAAATGGAATGGAATGAAATCAAGAAATGGAGGAAGTAAGGAGGAAAAAAGAAAGAAAAATGGATGGAATTAAGGAAGAATAGAGGTAAAAGATAATGATGGAATGAAAAGAAAGAAAGAAAGAAAGAAAGAAAGAAAGAAAGAAAGAAAGAAAGGAAAGAAAGAGATGGATGGATGGATGGATGGATGGATGGATGGATGGATGGATGGATGGATGGATGGATGGATGGATGGATGGATGGATGGATGGATGGGAAGAGAAGTCAGGTGTTGGTAACAAGCATCAGACGTGAGAATGGCGTTATGAGCAGGCAGTGTTGTGTGTGTGAGACAGGCAGTGTGTGTGTGTGTGTGTGTGTGTGTGTGTGTGTGTGTGTGTGTGTGTGTGTGTGTGTGTGTGTGTGTGTGTGTGTATGCGTGTGTGTCTAAGATGAGCAGGCAGTGTGTGTGTGTGTGTGTATCTGTGAGTAGAACAGGGAGAGTGTATGTGTGAGATGAACAGGGAGAGTGTGTGTGTGAGACAAACAGGGAGAGTGTGTGTGTGTGTGTGTGTGAGACGAACAGGGAGAGTGTGTGTGAGATGACAGTCAGTGAGAGTCAGTCTGTCAGCTGAGCTCAAGGACAGAGGCTGAGAGTTTGAGAGATTGAGAAAATCATCCGGTGTGTGACGAGTGTGTTCAGGAAGTGTGTTATTGATCAGAACACTGCCACATACATGAGAGCTCATTAAACAGGCATCGAGGTAAAATAACCACAGACACACACTCATTCAGCTCCAGCACAGTGGGAGATTCCCATTGCACACACACACACACACACACACTGCTTACACGCTTGCTGACACACACTCGGTGACAATGGAAGAAATGCATCCATTCAGATTCACATATTGAACGCTTTCAAATCACATCAGAGGCACTGCTGGGCAGGACGGGCTGAGCACTCAATATTCGACTCTTCAGTATTCAGTGCAGATCTTCAGCGGGATCTACGCTCAATTGATTAGAAAATTAAGTTAAGCATCCCATCAATATTGAGTGTGTTTGGCTCAGAAAGCAAACACAATGAAAGCTTTCAGCAAATGCAGCGAATCAAATGAATCGTTTCAAGCACAAGTTCTGACTGACTAACTTTTTGATAATACACTCGATGATCCATAAATACCTCAGCAACTCGCAAGCACATCAATAATATCAGATAAATATCATACACAATAAGTCATCCTACTCATTTAATGCACATTTCAAACTTTTTTCAGAGGATCTCAGACGCAGTGATGCATCAGTCTCAGGAGGAAAGTTACATCGCACAATAATAACAACAAAACGTTACGCGTTTATTAAGGCTTTAAGGGGATAGTTGACCCAAAAATGAGCCTGTGATGTTTATCTGCTGACCCCCAGGGTGTCCGAGATGATGTAGGTGTGTTTGTTTCTTCAGGAGAACACAAATGAAGATTTTTAACTCAACTGTTACTCGTATTATGTGTGTCAATGAGGTCTGATTCTAAATCTTGACATGCATTATACGAGAAATGGCTGGAGTTGAAAATCTTAATTTGTGTTCAAGAAACACACCTACATGTTGGACGCCCTGGGGGTCAGCGGATAAACATCAGTCTCCTTTTTGGGTCAACTATCCCTTTAATGTCAGGTTGAATTTAACATGATCTAACAATGATCAAAACTTTTAGAGGATTTATTAGTCAATTCAAAGTTATGTAGATTTATATTATTTAACACTGACCATTTAAAATAAAAACATTATTATAGCTTTAAATATGTTGTGCTTTTAATTTAGTGTCAAATCTGAGAATTAAATTTGAGCTCTGCAGTATAAAAATGAAAAGAGAAAGCTGGCGCTCACCATTGAGCCCAGTGAAGTTGGCCCAGTCCAGCAGAGACGAGTTGAAGGACGGGATGGAGGAGATGTTGAAGAACAGGTCGGTCCCGTTGGTGGCATCACGGAGGGTGTCGGTGAAAAGATTCATCTGTAAAAGCGTCTTTATCAGGTAACGCAGCATCTCTGCTGTCTCTCTTCTGTCGCTCCTCTAATGTCTTTGACTGTGAGAGCAGATACCGGAGTTCCTCGCTCTATCAGGGTCTTATTTCCTTAAATCAGTCCGATTGTGGAAATGACAATAAAAGTCCATTCAGGCGAAAGGAGGAAACTTTTCTCATGAGTTGTCAGGGTGTCTCGATGTAGGAGGGGCGCCCCTCTTTCATCCTTCTGTTGTTCTCCTCTGGTGGAACGTGTTCGATTCGTCCGTGTCTTTCGTCCTTTGTTCTGGAGTCACATAACTTCACACACGTTTGTCCTTCTGCACAATAACACCTCGCTGGTGTGAAAGAATCTGGCTATCTGATGACCCTCCCGAATCGCTGCTCTTTTTTCCCCACCCCTCCGTCTCGCTCTCCCTCCTCCCTCACCCCTCCCTCTCCTCCGGCTTCCTGCGATCGAGTCCCCAGGGGCCACCGAAGGAAGGGAGAGCAGGTGCTGTTGGCAATAAATGTTTAATTATTGGATTAATAATCATCCCTGGAGGCATACATGAACAGGGCGATACACTGTCCCATATACATGTGTGTGTATTCCCGCAGACGCACACGCAAACAAACAAACATGATGCAGCACAAACTCCAGCCGTCTGATGTGTCAATTACTGCTACATTGTCTTTTCCCAACAAGCAGCCCTCTGTGATCTCACACTGTGATCTGCTACAGTAATAGACTTTTTCCACCATTTCCACTTTAGAGAAATCTCAGAGGGCTCGGCTGTGTGCTGGAAATCCTAAAAGAGGATATTTTTCTGAAGTGTTGTTCTGGGGAACTGTTGGAATCGGTGGAGATGTTTTCTGTTCTATTGCCAGTTTTATGAGTCCAATCTGTGGCCATTTCTTCAGTCGATTTGTAGTGGCTGTGCTTGCTCAATACTCAGGGTTATAGGGATTTGAACAAAACCTCTAACTGTAAGTATTAAACTAGTTTCTGATGCATGAATCGTCACATGAACGATCAATAAAATAGTGTCGATTGTTTGGGAGAGATGTCTATTCACACTGGCAATTTTGAATTTTTATAAGTGATATGTTTGACCATGTAAAAAGCAATAAACCAATTATACAACATATTTTGATTATGATATAATCATTAGTAGAGTCATTCTATATTTAGGGGTACATTTCAGGTCAGCCAAAAAGTCAGAATATTACTATTCTTTTTTTTTTATCAATAAACTAGGTGGTTGAATAATATATGCCCTTAATGGGCTAAATTAATTATTTGGCAAGCTTAAGCTCTAATTACTTTTTTAAAAATGTTAATGAAAATCAACATTTGATTCATTATTTTGTCAACTGTGTTACGGACAAATGCTGTGTCATAAATCCACAGTATGCTGAATTGTGTGTTATTTACCATCCTTACCAATATTTTCATCTCAGGAGATATCCCTATCTATTTTTCTGGTGGTTTATTTAACATTTAAAAGATTTATGACATAAAAACCACACATAACACAGTTGACAGGAGTAACACCAAATGACAGAAGGAAAAGAGAAAACTTTCTTAAAAATGATAACTTTCTTTTTTAATTCAACAAAAATAAGTACAAGCAATTAATACAATTTAAATTAAATTGTCAACCATGTGAATCCCTGTCAACTGTTACAGTTGATGGGTAACACAGTTGACATTTCGGCCATTTTTGGGTCTTGTGCAAACTGCTGGCCTTGGATTAGTTGGTAGTTGACCTAGATGAATTTATGTTTTTATATTCTTTCTCTACTTATTTTTAAATATAATATGCGACGCAAATTTACCAGAATGTTGATAACACAGTTGACGGTCAATTAACCTACTCTATGTGCCGACAATAATATAGATCATATATTGAAGAGGAGAAGTTATAATTTACCACACTGTCTTCAAATTTACCTCCAAAAAAGGAATGACTTCATTTGATGTCGGACATGTGACTTTGGAACAAACCAACTGCTGATTTAAAGGGGGGTTTATAGAGAGTAACACGGTTGACACTGATTTCAAACACACACAAAACGGATGATATAATGTAGTTGCATTAGCAAAATATTTTTTAAAACAGCTCTCTCATAATTTAATGATTATTTTGGACAAATATTTATAAGTGATATATTCAGAAACATGCATTTTTGTGCTAATCTGAAGATCAAAACCTCACATTTTAGCAAATCGGACAGCACAAAAACAGCAAATTCCAGTATAGAATATGACATTTTTGCAAAATAAAAGACAGGTATCTGTTAGATTTTTGTATTAAATTAATAATAAATGTCCCCTGATAAAAAAGCAATCATTGCTTGAAGTGAAAAGTTAATGAAAAATTGGTAAGATTGATAATTGTGTCCACGGACATGAAATATACCCCTAATTATAGAATGACTCAGTACTAGTTTTTGGGGAAAAGCATACATAAAAATAAAACCATAAAAATAGTATTAAAAACTGTTCTAAAACATTTTTTCATAAAAAAACACAAAATAAAATAATAAAACAATAAAAAATAATAGCATTAAAAACAATTCTAAAAACTACTTTGCATGAAATAAAATACAAAATAAAATTAATATGTTAATAATAAAAAATATATTAACATTAAAACATCTCAAAATGCAAGAAAAAACTAAATCATAAAATCAAAAAAATATCTAGACTATATATATACACATATATGTTGTTTTATCTTATTACTTGTTGTATTTATTTATTTATTTATTTTCATGCATTTTGAGATACATCAATATCTATTTCATGCATTTATAAACATAATAACTTTTTGCCACAAGTGCAAATGGCTGCTGACTTAAGAAAATTTACCGGCCCTACATATTTTTACCAGCCATAAAGCTGCAAAAACAGGCAGTTATGACAAACATTTTAGATACAAGTGAAATTTCACAATTTTCAGTGTGTTTGTTTATTAAATTTGTAACGTGATGTTAGCATCAATGCTATTTACATGGCAAACACAAGGTCAATATCACAAAATTTAAATTACTATTTTTCAGGTACAGAAATTGAATAATCAGATGTAAAATAGCATTGCATAGTGTTTGCATAAATTAAACATTTATCAATCCTTATTTGTTACAAAAAATATTTAGTCAAGAGCAGTGAATGATTTCTTTTGTTTGATTAACATTAAGGACACAGATGGCAGCAGGAATATTAGGCTGCTGTCACTTTAAGAGCTAATGCATGGATCCAATATACTGATACATATGCGTTTTCTCTCTCAACTGTTTACGTTCACTTGACATGACCGAATGTTTACGAGGATACTCACCAATACGGGCATTTTTAAGTGCAAGAAGACATGACAAATAATTAAATGCAGTATTCGCATGCTGTCCGAGCCATTGATTTCTAGGTGTGTGAGAATAGAGAACTTCCCACAGCATACTAATAACACATTTAGTTCCCTTTCGCATCTTCTTATGATATATATCTTCTATGTCTGTAGAAAAGTCCCCTAAAATGGCAAGAAATTTGGGACCAGAGTCATATCTACACACCATAGAGACTTGGGTGGACTCATTTGACTTATTTGGCCATAAGCAACCAAAACACAGTTTGGACAGACAAGGACAAATTTTACAGTTAAAAATAAGTTTGCATTTTCTGTGTTGATCTTTGAAAGAACAGATGCCTCCTTTGTAAACAAGTATCAGATTGAGAATCAAATAGTGTTTCATCCACACACTCAAAAAAGGACACAGAAAAAAACATCTATATCCTCCATCTGTTTTCTTGTGCACATCACCATATGCACAGGATTGAGCGGTGTCATTCCTGTGAGAAAAATCTTTTGTGCATGTCCACACAACACTCAGCAGGAGGGCGCTGGGATTGTTGCGTGTGCATGCATGTATGTATGTGAATGCGTGTGTATGAGGCGGTCTCACTGGACTCATGTGCTTTGGATATGGCGCTTGACAGGATCAGTGTGCTGCCCATTAGTGCGGCCCTTCCCATGAACGTCGCCAGACAAAGGGACGCATCCACGGTACAAAGTTAGCGTGACGACCCCCATCGAGCACTTTCGGAGAGGAAGTTTTCAGCCCAGCCCCCGTTCCTGTCAGTGATGTTTTGTATTCATGGGGTAGATGTGCCAAAGGCTTCAACACAGGGTGCCAATCTTCACAGAGTTACGGGGATTTCATAGACTGCAAGACTTTACACAGAAGAGATGTGACGGTACTATTGCGCAGTGAGGGTATCAGATGGTAATACCATGGTACTTTGATATAGTCCATGGTGCTGCATGATTATCATAAGCATAGTGTTTACACAGTACTGCAAAGAATATAATGGTACTATCATGCTGAATGTCCAGAACATTTTTACAACAATTACACTTTAATTAATATGCCTTCAAACTGTATATATATTGTAACATAAAATGTAAAAAAAAAATTCACAGCCCAGAAGTTCTCAATTACAGTTTTTCTCATTTCTATTACATTTATGAATTTGACAGATTTATTCAAAGTGGCTTATAATACATCCGTTGTTCATACTGAAATCTCTGACATTTGATTACAGAGGTCTATTATGCATATTTTACAAAGCCTTGATTTTGTTTTTGAGGTCTACTAGAATAGGTTTTTGTGATTGAATGTTCAAAAAAGGACCTGTTAAAAATTTTTCCACGTATTTTATACTGTTGCAGCACCTCTCTTTCCAGTCTGTCTAGACCAGCTGCGCAGACCGATTGGTGTATGACTTAAATAAGTGCAAGAGCATTTCAAAATGTACTTTGATGTCATAAACAGATCAGTCTGTCCAGCGCCAAAATCCCTTTAAGATTTCACTCGGCGGCCATCTTTGAAATGCCTCTCGGCATGCAAGTGCAGCTCTTATCTACTTAAAGGTCCACTGAAATCAAAATTTAAGTTTTTTTAGCTTTTAGTATGACTGTGTTAGCCTTAAAGTTATGAATAAGCTGGTATGTTCCAAAACTATGACAAAATTGGCATTTAGGAGATAAGAGCATTCAAAATTTACAGTCTCCTATTTCCGTTAAAACGAATCTCAGATTTTGGTGACATCATCGCAGACTTCACTTTCTCATCAAATGTTCTGCCCAATCAAAATGCTCTCTAAAATCTAAAGCCCGCCCCCTACACTGCTGAAGCTAAGGCTGAAATCGGTCAGTTGTTAACACACATTTACTCATTTCTACATGCTGAAAGGCACATAGCACACTATATATGTGATAGGAAACCATTCAGTGTACATATGCTTTCATTTGAGGCGAATAAAGTCTGTTTTCACGTTAGTTTCACACACCGCAGCAGCGCACACACACCAACGGCTCTGGTCTAAATTTAGACTACAGACACGAGAGCGCAGCGGATCATATGTCCGCGCAGACAACAAACATATCGACCCATTTGAATTCTGCACATAATGCTGCATTTCAAAGCGATATGGAGGAGATTATGATGATAAACGGTTAGAGGAAACTGGCTTTACCAAACAGAGAAAGGTCCGCTCTTGCGCTCTAGTCAAACTGTATATTAACGAAACGCTATTGGCTGTTTCAAAAAAGGGGAGGAGCTGCTAACAGCTGGAGCTGTTTCAGGGGAAATCACGTCAACACATTGAATAATGCGGCGCGTTTCAAAGCACTTCAGTGGGCCTTTAAATGGGGAAACATCAAAATCTCTAAAACGGTTCACCATGCTTACAACTAATTTGTGTGTGACACAATGACTTTATTAATCCCAGAATGGCTCTTATTTAGAAGGTGGGATTTATTCTGTTATATTGCGCATTACACTTTCTCCCATTCATAGTAATATGGATGCACAGTCTTTCTGTATGTAAAGCCTTCAAGTCAAGCACGCCTCCAGTCTCTATAAAACCCTATCCTCCTCCAGAACTCAGTCACTGATACATTTGTGCGATTGTAAAGGGAGTGTTCTTTGATTGCTTTCTATATATCATTTTATTTTCATCCTGCTAAGAGAAACAATGTGTGAAGTTGAGCGTTTAGTCTATGGTTTGATTTACTGACACATAGACAAAGAACATCTGACTGTACATGAATCATTACATATCAGAAATCACTGGTCTCAGATCAGGCATTAGAATGAACACGGGTACTCACATGTTGTGACTTTACTGTTGAGTCCATTTTTTTAAAGTCTGTTTGCGACCGAAATTGTGACTCATTTTCCAAAGTCTTCAGAGCGAATACAAATAATGCTCAACTGAGACATTCCTAAGCACATTCTAACCATTAGGATCATTTGTAAGGTAATGTTATTTTTAGTCAGTTCGTCTCTCCTCGTCATCTCACTAACACTCCAGTGGGCGGGGCCAAAGCTACAATGATGAAGTAGGCGTTGATCATCTTCTACAGAGGCGGTCTTTCATCATCTATTATAGGCACATGGTAGTTTTCAGTTCTGAAACTTACAGGATATCCTTTCAGGATATATTAACCACAAGACTAGAAATATGCTCTAACAAAGTAAATAGGGTCCATTTTGAGTTCATGACAACTTTAATGAACTTTAATCCTGCGAACAGCAGTTCACTTACGCAGCAGTTTCATCTAAATACACCACAAATAGCTCACGAGCTTGTCAATAGATGTGATCCGCACTGAATGTGGCTGCTATGGAAACGCAAGACTAGCTATCCATAACCTAATTCTCTTAGAAAGATGAAACCCATACAGTCATTCTTTTGCTCTGTCAAACTTTAAAGCTCTGTGTGAAGTTAAAAGACGTGCACAGCTTGCATGATCATCACTGAATGTTTCATTCTCTAACGTGCTTCGGATGAGCATGCAGTCATTCAACAAACAACCAAACACAACCCATAATACGTGAAATCTGAACTTGCATGTTAAAGATGCAAAGCAGATGCCTGCAATCATTTCAACACCTAACAGCGCTGAACAATTTATATGAAGCATAAAACACGAAAAATAAAAAGTCATCAGAAATGAAGTGCCTTTGGTCAGGGAGAGCATAATGATCTTGTTATGATCATATTCCCTTCCTCTGTGGACCCGGCACGGAGTTATTGCTCTCTCATGCGTACTAAGACATCTTATAATCCCACAAATTCACAATTCACATTTTTACTGAGGAAGCCCAATAGCAGACACCTTATATACTGAGTATTTCAGCTATTTTTACCACCAACAGGTGCATAAGATCAAGCAAATGCAAACTCTTTACACCGCATGATCCATAACTAAATGGTTTTAAATTCAAATTTTCAATAAGTATATAAAGTATACACGTTCCTGATCAGGTATAACAGCTCGTCTGTGTGATCGGACCCCACGGGCCAGCCTTCGCTCCCCACGTGCATCAATGAGCCTTGGCCGCCCATGACCCTGTGGCCGGTTCTCCACTGTTCCTTCCTTGGAGCACTTTTGATAGATACTGACCACTGCAGACCGGGAACAGCCCACAAGAGCTGCAGTTTTGGAGATGCTCTGACCCAGTCGTCTAGCCATCACAATTTGGCCCTTGTCAAACTCGCTCAAATCCTTACGCTTGCCCATTTCTCCTGCTTCTAACACATCAACTTTGAGGACAAAATGTTCACTTGCTGCCTAATATATCCCACCGACTAACAGGAGCCGTGATGAAGAGATCATCAGTGTTACTCACTTCACCTGTCATAATGTTATGCCTGATCGGTGTGATTAGATGCAAATACTTTTGTCCATTTATATAAAAACTAAAAATGCTAAGTTCTCACAAGGTAATTCACGATCCAAAGCATCTCAATCCAAAGGAAAAAGTGAGGCAAACTGTTCAAGTTCTTCCTCAGGATTTGTATTAATGAAAACAACATCCACATGAACACAGGCTTATCACATCATTGTAGTTTAACACATCATTGCAGACTACTCTACAACAGAAGAACTTTATTAAATGCCATTTACCAGACTGTTAGCAGCGGCACCTTGCTGTTTAAAAGATTCAGTTCTCTGCTCTCTCTCTCTCTCTCTCTGGAATCCTATACAATCCTTTAAAAATGGCCCCTAACAGTCACATCACGACTAGGGATCTCTGTGAGAGAAATCGATGCTGTGCTCAAGACTGCAACCGTGCCGTTTTCCCTTTACCTGCTCGACACTGGCACAATCGAAGACTCATTACCACAGATTCTTCTACTCTCTCTGCGGACTCCAGAGCAATCAGTCTGACTCAATTAAAAGACACATAGACCGGCACTTCATTGATAAAACTTTACACCGCCGGAAGAACGGTGAGGAGACGCAGGTTTTGTTTTCTTGAAAGACTATTAAACTTGTGCTTTGTAACGCCAGCTGCCAGAGATTTTAATTTGGGTTTTTGTGTCACCGATTGATTCCGCTCTACTATAAAGTCTACATTCACAACAAACTGAGATGCTCTGTGTATTCTGACACCTTTCTATCAGAACCAGCATTAACTTCTGGAGCAGTTTGAGCTCCAGTAGCTCGTCTGTTTGATCAGATCACACGGACCAGTCTTCGCTCCCCACGTGCATCAATGAGCCTTGGCCGCCCATGACCCTGTGGCCGGTTCTCCACTGTTCCTCTTGGAGCACTTTTGATAGATACTGACCACTGCAGACCGGGAACAGCCCACAAGAGCTGCAGTTTTGGAGATGCTCTGACCCAGTCGTCTAGCTGTCACAATTTTATTTATAAATAATTTTAATAAAAATTAAAATATATAAAATATGCATATATTGTTTCACCGTGGTATTATTTATGGACCAGGAGCATATTAAATTCTTTTAATCAAAAGAAAAAAAAACCTTTCTCTAAATGTTCTTCTTAAATTAAATATACACTCTTAGAAGAAAAGGTTCTATTGGTGCTACGTATTTGTAACCGCTAAAAGGTTCACTGCAAAAAAAATACTTTTCTTATTTAAAATATAATAATATAATAGGTAAAATTATTTTACATGCTCCCTTAGCATATTCTTTTTTAAGGAAAAACTCTCTTAATTTTGAGTTTTACCCCCAAAACAAGACAATTTTTACTTGTAATTGTTTCTTAATATAAGAATTTTTAAATATTTAGACAAGAAACGAGACAAAAATACTCAATAAGTGTTCTATATAGAACCCTTTTTAAGTGTCAAAAGGGGTCTTTCTTGTCTTTATAGAACCTTTTTAGCATTAATGGTTCTTTGGAGTATACTTAACTATACTTCTATATAGAACCTTTTAGGGGTTCCAAATACGTAGCGCCGATAGAACCTTTTCTTCTAAGAGTGTAAGAACGTATAGCCATTTGGAGGGCAAAAACGTCAGTTATAGGCGGTTCAACTATGCCTCACCAAGAACATCTGCATTACATTCAGCATATATTATATCTCGCTTCTAAACAGGAAGATACTAAATAATTCATGTGGCAAAACAGAAGGTTATACACATGATTTAAGAGCAGAATAATCAGTGAGCATGTTGACATGTGAGTTTGCACACACACACACACATACACACACACACACACACACACACACACACACACACACACACACACACACACACACACACACACAGAGAGAGAGAAAGAGCTGACACGTGCCATCCTGCTCATGGTGAACGATATAGAGATGTGTCTGGTCGGTCTGGGCTGTGGACATGGGGGACGCATTCTCTCAAAAGACCTCCAGCTAAGATAATAAAGATCACCGCCAGCGTGCCAAGCTGTGCCAGGGCTGTCTGAAGCAGCTGTGCCTGGGTCTGCTATAGCTCTCTGCTGGGATGCTTATGTTACGGACCTGTCATGAGGCTTGGATGACGTGTTGGACCTGCGTTTGTGTGAAGTGGGACCATCTGACAGATTGGTGATCTTGGGGAGCCCAGAATCCAGGTGCAGCCACCAGGTCCCACAGCTGGATGTAAAAGCTCCAGCAGGGTAAAAACCCTTTTTGTAATTGGGCGTATTTTGGCTCTGGCACAAACAGGTTCTGACCTTTGATGGCTAAGCATTTGGTCTTCCTCATCATTAGGCTGCTCTGCCCATATGCCAAGAGATATAATTGGTCCTTTCCTTCTCAATCCAGCCTGAGCAGAATGTTCATTCCCTCTTGAGAGGAAATGCCACGCCATGGAAAGGTTCTTCACCAGTTCCTCTGCTTCTACAGACAAAAACAAAAAAGAAATGTTGACAAGTACATACGTGACCTGTCACCTGCTAAAAAAATCTTTGATGTAATTAGTGTTTCTACTCCAAACCAGGGTCAAAATATAATCATTGGGGGGGGGGGGGGGGGGGACACGCAGTTTCAGTCAATCTCATGTCAATCTTGAGTACCTAGAGTAGTATCGCATCCTTCATATCTCCGAAAAGTCTTTAGTTTTATTATATTTATAAAAGAAATATGGGCTGTACCGAGTCTTTCCGGAAAAAAACGAGTGCCTGGAGGCGTATCGAGTGGGCGGAGCTAAAGAATGACGAGCGCACAAAGCGGTGACGTCCTCAAGCGTGGAGAAGAAAACGCTACCCAGATTCAACTAATACAGATATGATCCAGAATCATTCGGAGGCTGAAATAAATTGAACAGGAGAAACAGCAACAGCAGGACGTCCGTCTCTGTGGTATAGACTGTATTTAGTGGCCTGTCAACATTTGTGTGTGTTTACTCTCAGTTTATGAGGACATGATTCGGTTTATGGACTATTGTATGCAACTAAACCTTAGCAGTAGCAAGCAAAACGGTTTTGCACGTCAGACTAGTGTATAAAAAACAATGAAGTAGTGCATTTGAATGAAGAAGCACGCTTTGTGTGAATGCTAGGTTTATGTTTGGGGTGGCTTTACAATAATCATACTGACACCTAAAGTGGTCAGCTAAACAAATGTATTTAAACACACACCATAGATCGCATGCTCCATTGATAAATTAACTAACGTTATACACGATCGTGTCATTTACTGATGTTTACTCACGCGACGACAGCCGACAGCACAGACATTTGAAGCAGTTTTACTCACCAGCTGCTTCCAAAGCAGGACCGAACCTTTATCACTGGGACCGCTCCGTCAAAAACACACTTCTTTGGTATGATTTGGTGAAGTCCTGTGACAGCACTGACCGTGGAGATCCACTTTGAGACGCGACTGAAGCGATGTTGTGAAGCTTCCCGTCATTTCTGCGTTCAAATCGGTTCAAATGCAGCGCTGCCTTCCCGGAGTGCTGTGCTGAAGCGTTGAAGTCGCTCGACGTCACCCATAGGAATAAAGTGGAGCGCGGCGCCTGGATCGACTGGATCTGCACCTGAGTGTTTATGGGCGTGCATTTCCTCTCTCGCTCTGGTCGCGTGCGCGCACCCTACCGGGAGAAGAGCCCGTACGGCCCATATAAAGACCTTCCGCTCTATTACGTCAAGTCGAGCCATACTCGAAAAAAACTCTCAGAAACTTGTGAGAAACCGGAAGGAGTATTTTTAACACAGAAATACTCCATCAAACGTCCAACATTAGTTTTTGAAACTTTGTCTATGTTTAGGATGGGAATCCAAGTCTTTAACAGTGTAAAAAGCTCAGTATGCATGAAACAGCATCCCCCCCCCCCCCCCCTTAAATGCTGGCTGTCACAAAAACTTGTTTTTGAGAAAATTGGATTAAAGAGTTCCAACAATATCAGACATTTGACATAATTAGGATATTTATTTTGAGAAATACATTAATAATTAAGACATCAATAAAAAATATAAATGCATTATTATAATGTGTATATATAAGGGTGCGATCACATCGGTGCAATTTTGTTCCATTCTCAATAGTATAACGATGTATATAGCACAGCTCACACAGAAGTCACTTAAAACCAAGCAGCTTTCGGTTGGTCAGCATGTCGAATTTGCATGAACCTGTTTCAAAATCTGCATGTGGAAATTTGTCCCTCACACAAAATTCCAGACTGCATGGATTCTTATTGAAATTACTGGATCGGCCATGAAAGTTCACCAAACAATGGTAAATGTGACCGCACCGTAGCTATTTAAGCTTTTAGCCATATGCTCATGGCTGAAGGTTTTTCTTACGAACTTACAATCTATGGGTATTGATCTTTCCTGAGGTAAATGTAAAGACACATGCCGTTGTTTACAAGCTGATTTATTGAAGCCTTTCCGCAGATGAAACACTGCGATTAAATAAGAGATTATACGTTTCAGTTGTATTGTCTACTGGCCTGGTTCACCACAAAAAATAAAAAATAAATAAATAAAACAATAATAATGGGGAAAACCTATTAAATAATAAATGAAAAATAAAATAGGCCTAGTTATTGTTTGAGTGGTCTTTGATCCATGTAACCATAATAAAATAGTTATGACACCAAAAACTACTAGCCTAGCTCATATAAATTTTAAATATTGTTAAAGACAGTCAGTAATAAAAATAAGCACAAATAATACAAGTACAAGCAATATGAGTGTGCTGATATGTTAATAAACACAATAGAACAAACATACAAATTAAATTAACAGTTCTTTTCAGGTTTTTTCATGTAGGTCTAAATTAGATTTTAGGTACAGAAATGGTAATCAAATGTAAATATATATATATATAATTCCGTTCAAGCTTTGGCAGACGTATAAGAGTATCTAGTTGTACGCTTTAGATGTGTTATGCATGCACAAAACTTATCCCATTGCGTGGGAAAATCACAGCGTGCAAGTACCAAACTGAGTACTTTCGCGTCTACTTGCTCTTGAATATTTAAGTTGGAAAGCTTAAAAACTTGTAAATTATCAACTTCCATGACTCATCGGACAAGTGACGGCTCCATCAACTGGCCGATCTTATTGTCAAGCCCTGTATTCACAACCTTGTAAGGGTTTATTCACGCATTTTCCATGCTAAAACCAGTCGTAAAGAGGAAGAGATTACCATTATGTACTCGGGGTGCCGATTAAATCTCTTGAAATCACATTAAAGTGCATCAAAACAACATTTATTGTATTGTATGTCATAAAAAAACTGACATAACATAAAAAGCAGATACCTTGTTTTATCAAACAGTCAAAAACTTGTTTCTCCACAAATGGCTCATTGCGTCTAGACTCACAGTCGAGCACGCCACATAACCTGATTCACTTCTTTTGTGGACATTAAGTCAGGGAGGCAGGTCAGGGTGACAGAAGCAATATGTTGGGGTGCCAAGGGACTATTGGCTGCTAGGTGGCCTGGGGAACACTGGGGGCAAAGGTGTAGAGAACTCAAACAAATCCTGTTCCTCAGTCAACAGAGTTAACTCTCCATAAACGCTAAGCAAACTCAGCATAATCGCACAACAATGGCACAATTAGCCGTAACCCCATGGATATTAGCTTGGAAAACACGCCCCCTTGATTCATCCCTTTTAGACATTTGCATTATCATCCATTTTTTGCCTCAATCCCTCATTTTATTTTAATTCCCCCCCTTTTTAAAAAAAAGCTCATTTGTGAAAATGCTAAACACTTATTTAAATATGCATAGAGCAGCACCCCCATCTAAAACGAGGAGCGAATTTAAAAAACCTACAGACCATGTCTGGCTCATGTCTGTGTCTGAAGCTTAGAGCTTAAATCAGCAAATAACTCGCTCTGAATCGAGCACAGCATTCTCCTTTAGCATTCGCAATTTTCAAAGGCCTTACCGGTACTTAGCAAAGCCCCTCGCTCTCCTACAATCAGTGTATCTCATTTTGAACACAGGAGAGTTCATCTCAATCAAGGCTGCCGCAACCGAAGAGTGCTCTGTATTGACTGTTGAGGAAAGATGAACTATACTTGTTTTCGCTCCAAAGTGAAAGGGAAAAGGAGTCCAGTGATTGGCTTTGCTTCGGGAAAAATGCCTGTTGAGAAGGACAGACCTCTGCAGGTGAATTAACCTTGCGGAAAATCAATGCTAGTCTGATCAAGTCCCGGAGAAGAATTTCGACTTATTCGCCAGGCAATTTGCAGATGGAACGGCTGTTGTCATTGAGCAAATCCTTACAAAGCACTTCCACATGTGAGAGATCCCATCTTGTTTGTTGTGTTTGTAAGCACGCCGTGGTGATCAATTGCATTCGGAGTACTGAGAAGTCAGCATAAAAGGAGATTGAAATGCATGTCCATCAATCTCATTTGAAATACAGGAGTGTTTGTTTACACTTTTGGGTCTTTTAGGGGAGAAAAAACTCCTAAAAAAATACTTTTCACACTGGTTTTTAATTGGTCTAATAACTCCAACAGTGAATATACAGTATCACAGGAGAATTCTGTCATTTTATCCTGAAAGTCGGCTAATTTCATAGCAAATGCACACAATTAAAACCTATGTTCTCACTTTTTGTGTCATTTAACACAAATACAGCTTGACTGGGAATTATGCACAATAACAATTATTATACACGCTTACAAATTATATGTACCTTTCATTTTCTCTCTTGAAGCTCCTTTACTGATATTCGTGTACTTGGTATGGAAGTTTGTTTCCGCCACAGAATAAAAACAAAATTAAATGGTAATAGCGATTTTTCATCTCACAAGTCTGCATTTTTTTCCTCGCAGTTCAGTATTGTGTGATAGGAAGTCTGAAATGTGAGATATAAAGTCAGAATTATGAGGGGGAAAAGGATTTTCTTATGTATTATTCTGTGGTGGAAACAAACTTCCATAATTTGGAAACCAAGTACACAAACTTTTGGAAAACAAACAAACAAACAAATAGATATACATACACATGCATAATCAATGTTATACTCAATGTATTTTTTTAAATATTAATAACATAATAAATATTTTAAAAACTGATATAGAATTTTATAGTGAAAACTTTGTTTACACTTTTGGGCCTTTTAGGGGGAAAAACTCTTAAAATATACTTATCACTCTGCTTTTTAATTGGTCTATCAATTAAAAATTGTTTTTCAATTTCAATTTTAAATATTAATATCCTAAAACATATTTTATATATTTTTAATAACTGAAATAGAATAGAACAATAAAATGCCCTAAATTGATAACACACAAAGCAAGAATGTATATAAAAACGCTCTTACAAATTCCACTGCTTATACAAAGACCAATTCCACATGCCAAGAGTATATGAAACTATGACAGCATTAGATCCATAGCGCCATTGTTAATGAAGTCGCCTGTCTATTGTTCACCCTACACGGAGACAGAAAACCGCCCATCGGGTCTGTTAGAAAAACAGTGTATGCACAATGTAATATGAACACCATGCATCACCAGTCATCTCTGGCCAGGGGCCCGTCCCCAACAGCTGAGGCCCCTCCGCAGGGCTGGCGGGAGGGCTGGAGTAACAGGTAGCATCCCCAGGTGCTGGAGCTTCAGCGGGGTCGCTAACCCATCGCGCGCAGCGCTAGCAAAGCTGCGCTTAATTAGCCGAGAGGGAGCCCCCATTGGCCCGTAATGGGCCAGTTTGTGAAGCTAGAATGGGGAACGCTGAGGAAAAGATGAAGAGATGAGGGAAAAGGTGGGGGGGGGGGGGGGCTCTTCTAAACCCTTCTCTGCATTATGGATTTGCCCATCTGGCCAAGTGAAGAAAGTCCCATCACCGGACGAGTTAAACAAAGACTGAGGTAGAGGGGGGCGTTTCCGAGATCACACACTAAATTACGGAGGCCGTCACTCAACTATTGTGTATCTGATGGGCTGGCTATTCACAGCTGGGCTGGCCAAATTGTTCTTTTATACTCTTTTATAACCCTTTATTGAAGCCAGAGGGGTGAGTAAATGATTAACGGACGGGACAATGAGGTTTGCTCGTCCTCAGCCTATTTTCGCTTTTTATTTTCCATTCCCTCCTTCCAAGATGCAAATGCAAAAGGGCTCGCTTGGTTAACTGTGTCCACGGTGATCACGCGCTGGAAAATTAAAAGTTGCTCTGCAGACAATGAAAAGCCTTCCAGTGATTTCAGTAAACTGTGTGTGCTCTTGGGGTTTTTGTGCATATTTCTTTGCTCTTAGTTTAATTTAGTTTCGCACAACAAAGAAATAACTAAATATATATCACTGCCTGGTGTACTCCATTTATATTTGGTCAAACAACAAATCTGGCAGCAACAAAAAAAGATTAAAAAATGAGCAAGTATAAAAGAGTTATTTATTTATGAATGGCAGAAATGCTCAGGAAGACAACAAATATATATATATATATATATATATATATATATATATATATATATATATATATATATATATATATATATATATATATATATATAACGCTTATAAAATAATAAAATTAAAAATAATTAACTTTTAACTTCTTTGTCTGGAGTCTTTATACAGCATATATCGTTTTTAAAAACATTTTAATGAGAAAAAAAAGTGCCTCACACATTTTGTCCATGCTGTCTAGCCAGACCTCCCTCTTTTTGTTTCATCCTTCTCTCTCTGATGTCCATTTTGCTGCCCCTCTTAGTCTCCTGAGGGTACAAGCTGCTTAACAAACCTCTCGAATGAGCTTATCCTCCTCAAACCCACCTACCCCTCCGGACTCCAGCCTGCTGAAGTTTGGGGGCAATTATAGGGGAAGCAAGAGGCTTTTTTATTAGTTAAACAAATGAAGGGACCGGCTGGTAGGGCTCCATCGCCCGCTGACATCCTCCAGGTAAAGACTGAGACCTGCCTGGCTCTTCCCTCAGATCTCTCACACTGAAGCTATTAAGACCCCGCGCTGGGGCCGAGAGCTAACGACGTTCAGAGGAAATGACAGGTTTATAATGATATTTCTCACAGATCTGAGGAACTGCTTTAGTGTGGACTGCTTTACACCAAGAGGACAAGAAAAGTCCAGGGTAAAATTTGGTTCGGAGGTCAGAAATCTCTGAATGACTCACTGTAGACGAGACAAGCACCAAAGGCTGAGGAAAATGACTTCAGAACCAATTTACAGGTCAATGACATATAATAGTGTCCATGATATATATATAAAAAAAATCCAATGACACTATGTTCCTAGTTTCATGGGTTTTACTTTTAAAGAAAGGTTCATTCAAAATGTCAGTTCAATGACATGTCATGTGGTGTAACCATTAAAGGTGCCATCTGTAAAAATTGAGGTAAAAATATAAAAAAATGACCTACACGCATCAAAAGAATGAGAAGAAATAAGGACGATGATGTCCTTAAAAAATGTCAAGTTATAGTGCTGCAGAGATCAACCTTAATTAGCAGTAGCATTACTAGCCCCGGCCCGACAGGTATCGTAATACCAGTCTCGGCCATAGGAGGCAGTATGCGGGCAACATAACCACCAGCCAACCTGGCGTACTTGAACCTGATGTCAACCGTGTGGAAAGAACAGCCTACTAATTCATTTCAGTTCAGGGAAGAGAGTGGACGGATGGCCGAAGCCCTTGGCCCCTTAAATGTATCTGATATGATAAAAATTGCTGTTTTTACCTGACCGAAAAAAGGGGAAGTGTGGGCGCCCGGCGACTGTCCCGTCCCGTCATAATAAAAGTCCCGGTACTCGCGAGCCGTTTAAAATAGGTGCCCTCCAGTGGACGAAAAGTTGCATAGTGCACCTTTAAGTAAAAAACAACAAACTTACCAATTCGAATAAATATTTTACACATTTTCAATATTGTTCTTAAGTGTATTTTCAAGCAAAACATTTTTGAAAAGTAAAATCACGAAAGTAAAATGAGCACGACCGCACGGGCATTCATTCACGTCTGCACAGTCATTCACAGTGTGTGTCCAGTCTGGCGTTTTTTCAGTTCATGCCTATGGAGCTCAACTTTCATAAGAATTCATTGAAAACACTCGCTTTGCTCCGCAATGCCCAAGCAGCCGTGCACATTTTACTTTCGGTTTAAAATTAGCGATTTGAAAAGCCCCCACCAGTGATACCGTTTCATCTGTGTGAAAATGTCCTCACTGTTACGTCTACTTGGCCAATGGCTAATGATAGACATTATTTAGTGGCCCAGAGTAAAATTTTGTCGCATTGTAGAGGATTGCTAGCCTAGAAATCTAGACGTACCCTAGCGGCAGCAAATTTAATCTGCCCCCGAGTGTCGTCTAGCAACTCTCAATACCCTTCTGAGCTGTATTCCCCTACCTCTTGCCGGGCCAATCACATCGTGTATAGAGTCAGTGGGCGGGGCTTAACATAATGGCGACGGCTGAGTTGCGTTTGCGTGCTTCTAGTGAACACAGAAACTGGCGAACGGCGGTCTTTCGAATCAGCTTTGACCGCGACTCTGGAAGACTTGAGTTAAGCTTTTCTCTGAGAAAAGAACAAAGAACGGCACTGAAGTCATTCTTAAGAAGGGAAGATGTGTTCTGAGTTTTGCCGACCAGATACGGCGAATGTTTAATCTATCAACATGCTCTGTTTCACATTCGTTGCTCTGGTTGGTTGTAGCGCTATCCTATCGCGTGCAAAGGGAGTTTGAAAGACAACCATTTATCCGCCCCTCGGATTGAGCTGTCAATGGTGAGTTTCCAGACCAAACATCTTGATGTGGGTCTGGCTTGTCAGGCTAGAGGATTGCAAGACCAGATATAAATCAACATTGTCATACCCATTACCATGCCAAACACTCCAAGAGTTTTCATGACAAGGTTATGCAATCTATATGATTTCCTATTTCTTGGACAGTTGTAATCACCCTAACAACTCAGACTCCATCAAAACAAACATTTTATCCTTTTCATATAAGTGCCTTTTTAAAGGAATTTTAAAATAAATTAACAGACTGGAGAAAAAAAATGCTCAAGCATTACTGTTCACTTTATTAAAAATAAATTAATAGACATTAATTAAAAGCCCCATTCACACCAAGGACGTTAACTATAATAATAACTATATAAGAGTCTAGTTATCCAATATATAACGCTCTGTGTGTTTTATAAGCATGTGCTGTTGTCTGCCAATTAAAATGTTTAAGCTCTTGTGGATTAATGACTTAACTCCAAGTGAGTTATTCCAGCATCTTGTTATCATTAGGACTAAAGAAAGATTATTAAAACGTTACAATTATCATCAGCCATGGTGTGATTTTTGTGTGAACTTTTTTGTGAGCTTCTCTTTTGTTCCTTTTAATTTGATAAATAGCATCGCATGCCAAAAACATTCTGCTTGACATACGCTTACACACACAAAAGCTGACAAACTGATTCCAGAATAAGAACACAACCAGGGTGAGTGCTGCGTCCCCGAGGACCCTGTCGCCCTCCAAACACAAAGCTTATTCCCAAACCCACTCTCACACAACGAAGAGAGCCTTGTAATTAGGTTCACATCTTTTCATTCACATAATCATCACACCCTTGTCACAATTTGACGCACAATCAACTTTCTGAAGAGGCCTGAAGTGCACAGAGCCGACCTATGTGCTCCTGCATACACAAACAAGCTTATATTTGCCAAACACAATTAAAAGTTTCTTTGAAACGCCTATTCTGTTTGCTCCCTCCTCCGGTGTTATCTCTCGGTTTTTCAGGGGGAACGGTAAAGCTGTACTCGCTGGCCATTTTCAAACACTTGGAAAAAAGCTAAATTGCATTTCAGTCACGATGCTCTGTGTATTTCCTTTGTCCTCTATTTGTATCAATTTGCTCCTGTCTTACAAACAAAAGCAGTGCTGGAATACCAAATGTAGAGAGGCCTCTGCCTTATCCAACTCATTATTGGGATTCTTTTTTCTAATAAGAGGCTTTATTAAGGCCTTGCCCTTCATTTGCACTCCTTGCAATTCATATAAAAATATATCCCTCCCTTCTACAGTCAGATCTCCAAAATGACAAAACAAATTTGGATTGTCCTTGAAGTGTCAGGTGAATTAGTGCTCCAACTGTTTTGAAGTGTGGTGCCATTGGTTAAACTTACAACAGTACTCAAAAAAAAAAAACAGCACGCAATTTGTATGTATGAGCATGTCCACTCTGGAGATGAATGATAGGTGTTCATATATGGCACGATGCCTCTAATTACCCGGCCGTTCTCGTGGGATGCATTATTGAGGGGAATCCATGTGGTCTTTATTAGTGCATTTTAATATTTGGGGGGTTGATATGGCACTGTTTCCCTTACCAGAGGCACATTTGTCCTGCTTTAGGGGGCTTGTGGGGTATGGGTTGAATATGCATGGGCTGGTATGGACCGGTCCCCAAGAGCATCAACCAATGACAGTGTGATGGACGAGGATGCCTGGCATCATCCAGAGGGGGGATCAGAGAACAAAGAGCAGCCCAGACCCCCAGACTTTAACACCGCTAATGAAGGGGCCATGCTAATGAGGGACATGCCAACACTGGGGAAGAGAGTTCCAGAAGCAAGAGATGGAATTCTCTGACCCTTACTAGGAGACGACACAAGAGAATTCCTGGAGATGAGGAGAATACAAAGTATTACTTTTGTTAAGTACTCAGAGGATGACTTGGGTTTTGACAAGACGGTAAAAAGTTTACCTTTCAGGAAAGTTGACCATGCAAATTCACAAAACATTTTTGTCTGGTTCTCAGGAAGATGACATGTTAAAATACTAGTAACGCATTAAAGCAATGAAAGGCAGACTAAGGCCCCATTTACACTGCATGGTTCAAGTGACCCAATTCCGATTTTTTCCTCTCATGTGGCACAGATCGGATATGACATGTGAACGTGTAAGCGGTAAAAAAACGCATGAATTCCGATATCCTCAGATCAAATTCAGGCCTCACTCATATGTGGTCATAAATCCGATATTAATCGGATGGGTGCATTAGCGTCTGCCATGTAAGCGGTCAAATCGGATATTCCCCAGTAAATGCGAGTCGTACGTCATTGAAAAAAGGACGGAGGTGAATGACGTCAACTCAGGTGGACACAAACTGCGATCCAGTGTTGCCAAGTCTGCGGTTTTCATGCGGAAATGGGCTACTTTAACACAGTTTTGAGTTGCAAATGGGGGGGGGGGGTTTGTTGTGAAAACCTGGCAACCCTGTCAAGGGCTCTCCTCTTTTTTCTCCCCCTTACGAGAGAAATGTTTGCCGTCCTTTAAAGATGTGTGGAACAGTGCAGACCGCAAAACATTGTGCAATCATTTTGTCTGCGTCCATCGCATATCAAGCTGTTTTACTTGCTTTCACCGGTTAAGAACGTCTTGGGCTGTTTTGC
The DNA here is from genome assembly GCF_024679245.1 of Pseudorasbora parva. Classification (NCBI taxonomy): domain Eukaryota; kingdom Metazoa; phylum Chordata; class Actinopteri; order Cypriniformes; family Gobionidae; genus Pseudorasbora; species Pseudorasbora parva. The sequence continues at coordinate 3,252,628 of NC_090194.1, read as the reverse complement.
CAGTCGCTTTTGAAAAGATGATGTAAGCGGATCATCAAAAAAATCGGATATAGTCACCAAATCGGAATTGTGCATCAAGACCTGCCGTGTAAATGCAGCCTATTAGATGAATAGACAAACATTTGTAGCTAAAATTTTTTAAAACAATTATTGGTAAACGTGATGACATGTAAATAATTGTAAATTTCTCACTGTACACTGCTATGGTGGAGCCGTTGCTTAGCCTATATCTGCACTTTACTAGCGCACCCTCAGTTATTACAGAAGCACACTTAAAGCTGCAACATACTCCGCAAGAACAGAGAAAAAAGTTCTCGCTCCCAGGGCTGCGAGAACAAAATGACGTAATTTTGTTCTCGCAGCCCTGGTTCGGGAGTTCTCGCAGCTTGTTCTCGACACATCGCCTGAGCAGAACTTTTTTCTTGCGGGTGTCCGAGAACTATTGTGTGATTGGTCATACATTTAAAATGGGCGTGGTTAATGCAGAGAAACGCAGATGATCGGCACCTGCTTTTCTCGTGAAGTATGGCATGTACTGGCCATAACGAACTTTGTTCTTGTTCTTGCCACCTCGAGACAACGAACAAATTTCTTTGTTCTTGCAGAGTTTGTTCAAAGCTTTAGTTATTTGATTCTGTAACCGGCCTGCCCACAAGGGCCAAAAAAAGCAATGCTGGGGTCTAAAAAAAGTTCTTGGTATCAAAAAGTTTGAAAACCTCTGCTCTGAATACATAGACATGAATAAGTCATTTGTCTTAAAGGTGAAGTGTGGTGGCAGTCTTGAGCCCCTTTCACACTGCACGTCGGACCCGCAATATTCCCGGAACATTGCCGTCTCGCCTTCTGTGTGAAAGCAACCACGTCCCGGAATTGATTACCGAATTGAACCCGGGTCGGGGACCTAGTAACATTGCGGGATTTGACCCGGGACGAGCGATGTGTGAACAGAAGCCAAAACTAATGCCGCAATGTGTACGTAGTTATCGTGCGACTCCTAGAGGTTGTTTCTTCAATAATACAACCCTGCAGTGCCAGAAGAGCTAGTCTGTGTTTTAAACGCAGAAAGTGTTCGTATACAAAACAAACTAAAATTAAACAAGCAGAAACAAGCGCAAACTGGACACAAGTCGAGACCACGGAGCTCCTTACTATCCGCGCTGAAGCTGAGATCGCTCGCCATTATACGTCCCACTCGGATGTTGCGTGTGAACTCGATCCGGGACCGTTACGGGTTGTGTGTGAAAGCGCACATATTACGGTATTTTGCTGGCAGTGTGAATGGACCAAATCTAGCGGCCCGGGAACAAATGCCGGGTCGCATTATCCGTGTATTTGCCGGAATCGCAGTGTGAAAGGGGCTATGGAGAAACCTTCTATTGTTGCTGTTTCACTTGGTGCCACTAGACACAAGTGCACGAGTGACAATGCAGCTTAAAGTGTCAGGTTCTCAGTTCAAAACCCACAATAACTAACTAAACAAAAGGCTACCACTTCATCAACACTTAATAATGCAGTCCCCTTGATATCATGTATAGATATGGCTGCTTTGCTTGCAAAATTATTCTAAACCAAACAAACGGTGACTATTCCAATCAACAAAAGTACCATTATATCTGACGAATGCAATTAGATCCTTTTGAAATAGAGCCAGAGTAGATTGTAAATGAAACCACAATGCCACACAAGTGCACCCTGACCTTTCCTTGCAAATGCGAGCAAGCTCTGAGCAATCCCTCTAAAGCAGGTCTGCCGGCATGCCACTTCACGAAACAGAAGCCCGATAGTGTGACAACAGCTGTTCTGACAGAATTGTGTCTTAGAAATAAAGGTTCCACTTAGAAAACAATCTATGTACTGGTTCTTTAAAGAATCCAGAAACCAATATGCTGACCTTATGAACTCAAAAATGTAACTTCAACCCTTTTACCTCCAAAAGACCCATCAAACCTAAATTGCCTAGGCAATGTGAGTGAAATTGCCAACTGTCTAGTCCATGTGAATGATGCTTGTCTATCTATCTACAACGTTCCCCCACGATGCTACAGTGTTCTGGGTGGTTGCTAGGATGGTGATAAGTGGTTGCTAGGATGTTCTAAGTGATTGCTAGGTGGTTTTTTACTGCCTAACGTTTTATGACTTTGGCTGCGTCCGAAACCTGGAAAATGCTGCCTTCGGAGGACACATTTCAAGGCAGGAAGGCATCAAGCAATTTCCGAATCTAATTTAGCTTCACTTCCTGTCTCCTGAGAGACCTTCATCTGATCAGCATACATGTATCCTTCACTGCCTTTGATATCCCACAATCCTGTGCTTTCCATTCAGTGACAGTTGAGCTTGGAAAATAAGATGGCGTCCGAAAGTTGCGTTTGCTTCTCAGTTTGTGTGTAAATGTATGTTTTTTAACAATATTTTCCACTTCTGATATCAATTCTAGCGAGAAATGACTACTGTAGTAATTAAATATGTGTTTAGTTCACACCAAAGCTCTCTCTATTTTGCTGTCGATCATTAAACTGTTACACTGCCTCAGAAGTATGTCCGAAATCTTTTCGTGAGGTGCCTTCATGCACAAAATGCTGCCTTACAAGCCATTGCCTGATAAGGCAGCGAGGCAACAAGGCAGCTGCCTAGGTTTTCGGACGCAGCCCCTAGCTGTGTCTCATTTCGTTAAATTTCGAAGGCTGCATCCTCCGGAGGACACTTCCTGTGTAGGATGCAGTATACGAAGTGTCCTCAATCAGAATTAAACGAGACTTCCTTCGTAGGACACACAGGCAGGAAGTATCACGTTGCTTTGCCAACGCATTCAGCCTCGTTGTGCTCTCACGCTAGTTTATATGAATGAAAATGATTTATAACTTGAAAATTACTATGAAATGTTTCTTGTCTTGACAGCAATGTACTGTTCTAAACGTTTAAAAATCACTAAAGCGTTGTAATCCTGTTAACCACAACTATTTGTTTGAGATAATAGAGCTTAAGAATAAAAACAAGCTTGAACTTACATTTTAAACACCACACCTACACTCGCATGTATATCTGGCAATGGTGTAGTTTTTTCATATAATATAAAAATATATATATGACGGTTGTTAACAGCGACCCAAAGAATGATGGGTTATCTCCAGCCGCGAAGGCTACACCTCATGCACACTCCGAAATCCTGTGAAAGAAGGACGCATTCGAAGGCCGCATTTGAAGTGTCCTACTCACTTTTTTGAAATGAGACGGCCTTATGACGTATGCAGCCTGACGTATGCGACCTCCGGAGGACGCAGCCTTCTGAATTGAGAGACAGCTCCTGTCTCCGGTCTCTGAGAGTGTGTGAGATCGGCTGCAGACAATCATGCTCATTAATTGATTTGTGGGCGGAGAGTATAAAACTTGTACTCACTTGCTCATTAGTGCTTCGTCTGGGGGATCACCACCAGAGGAGTCATTTTTGCTCTGCTTTGTTTGTAATTCATCTCTCCTTTATCCACATTCCTCACCTTTTAGGATTCTTATTTTTCCCTTTATTGTTTAAACCCCTAGACATTGTGTTATATTTATGTCCTGTATCATTATTGTTTATGTAATAAATAATCTTGTAAGCAAATCATTGGTTTGCGTGTGAGATCTTTTTTGTGCAACGGGCGAGAACAAGCTGGCTGTGACACTAGTCAGAGTCCTTATAAGCCTCTGTTATTCTGGACCCATTTCAATGCAAGTATATGGGATTTTTCACTAGAGTGCTCTTGGTGGTTGCTAGGGCATTGCTAAGTGGTTACTAGGGAGTTCTGGGTGGTTAGAGTGTTGTCAAGTGGTAACTAAACTTTTCTGGGTGATTGCTAGGGCATTGCTAAGTGGTTGCTATAGTGTTTTGAGTGGTTGTTGGGGTGTTGCTATGTTTACTAGAGTGTTCTGGGTGGTTGCTAGGTTTTTTTTTTTACTCCCTAGTCAGAGCCCACCTATAAGTCTCTATGTTATTCTGGTCTTATTTCAATGCAAGTCAATGGGATTTTTCAGAAGGGTGTTCCTGGTGGTTACTACTTATAAGTGGTTATATAGAGTTCTGGATGGTTTCTAGGGTGTTACAAAGGGGCCACTGGAGTATTCTGGGTGGTTGCTAGGGCATTGCTAAGAGGTTACTAGGGAGTTCTGGGTGGTTTCTAGGGTGTTGCAAAGGTGTTACTGGAGTTTCTGGGTGATTGCTAGGGCATTTCTAAGTGGTTACTAGGGAGTTATGGATGGTTTCTAGGGTGTTACAAAGGGGTCACTGGAGTTTTCTGGGTGGTTGCTAGGGCATTGCTAAGAGGTTTCTAGGGAGTTCTGGGTGGTTTCTAGGGTGTTGCAAAGGTCTTACTGGAGTTTTCTGGGTGGTTGCTAGGGCATTGCTAAGTGGTTACTATGGAGTTCTGGGTGGTTTCTGGGATGTTGCAAAGTTGTCACTGGAGTTTTCTTTGTGGTTGCTAGGGGATGGGATTGCTAAGTTTTTACTAGGGAGTTCTGGGTGGTTTCTAGGGTGTTACAAAGGGGTCACTGGAGTTTTCTGGGTGATTGCTAGGGCATTTCTAAGTGGTTACTAGGGAGTTATGGATGGTTTCTAGGGTGTTACAAAGGGGTCACTGGAGTTTTCTGGGTGGTTGCTAGGGCATTTCTAAGTGGTTACTAGGGAGTTCTGGGTAGTTTATGGTGTTGCTAAAGGGTTACTAGAGGGTTTTGAGTGGTTGTTAGGGCATTGCTAATGGTTACTAGAGTGTTTTGGGTGATTGCTAGGGCATTGCTAATGGTTACTAGAGTTTTCTGGGTGGTTGCTAGGTGTAGCCTAGTGGTTTCTTTTTGCCACAAGTCAAAAGAGCCCACATCTTTCTAATATGTTATTTTTACAAATAATCCCTATTACATATGGGATTTTTTGCCTTTTGCTCACCAAAATCATAAGTCCACAATTCAAGTTTATAAGAAATAGTGATGCATGACTTGCATGATGCAAACAGTGATGCATAAAGACAACCGCAAAGACAAAGAAACGTTAGTCTGCTTTGTAATGTTTACTGTAAATGTTTATAGTCTGAAGGGTCATTAGTGCGTGCCGTTAATCAAAGGCCGAAGGAAAGGAAGAGCCCCAGTGGGCCCCGATGCAGCCCCTCTGTTTCCAGCCCCTTTTAATTAGACTCACAGCAGGGACACCTTACCCACACACGTGCCTCTCTGTCTCGCTCTCTCCATCACTCTATCATCCGCTCATCCCCTCCACCCAGTATATGAGTTACTGTCTGTGAGCCCCAGTGGGGCCAGGACATAATCATAGTCATGTGCTCAAAAGACCATTTCCCTGCCACGGTCTGTCAGTAACCAATATTAAATAAGAAAAAGTGTGACGAACAGTCTGAATTTTATCCAATAATAAAATGAACAGGATTATATGAGGAATTAAATAGTTTGTACAGGACTCAAATGATCTCCCCTATGTGTTGAAAAATACTACTATGCAGAGCTTAAAGGGGTGTTTGCATGCAATTTCACTTTTTTAACTTTAGTTAGTGTGTAATGTCGCTACTTGAGCAATAACAGTATCTGCAAAGTCACAGCGCTGAAAGTTCAATGCAAACGGAGATATTGTCTTTTAAAGTTACGGCAGTTTATTGCCTACAAAAGCAGCCGGTTTGGACTACAACGAGCTTCTTCCTGGGTTGGTGACATCATAAACCCTTGCTAGTCTCCGCAGATGTGACTTCTGCCCCTAATGGGAAGGGGCGTGGCCTTAACCTGTGCTTGGCACTTCAGCCAATAAAAATACAGGAAACTACATTTGGCCATCTAACCAATCTAAGGCCATGTCCACACGAAGCCAGAGCTTTCCCAATCCAATCTTTTTTTTTTCCTCGTTTCAAGAAATATCTGCGTCCACACAAGATTACCGAAACCAACTAAAAACGATGTAGTTTGCATGCCAGGCTAGTGTGTGGCACTGTAATTCTCCCACAGAAATACACTAAAAACGGAGAAGAAGAGTTGTGGCTAGAAGGGGTATAGCAGTGGTAGGAGGTGAGGCAAAATCTCACAATAAAATAAAAATAAATACATTTGCTACTTAACAGATGTGTTTTATTAATGCCTACACCTACCCCAACCCTAAACCTACCCTTACAATAATGCAGATACGGTAATTAAATGACGCGACATTGATGTGCACATGCCCAGTGCCCATAGTTGAATCCCTCAACTCTTTCATGGTGCTGGATGTAGTGTGATGACATAACCGTTTCAGAAAATATACGGATTCGCTGTACACACGAAAATGAAGATTGTCTTAGATCAGAAAATTTACGGATTCGCTGTACACACGAAAATGGAAGATTGTCGTTTTCAGATGGGATCCACTTTGGGACCCGGTTTCAAAAAATATCGGATTCATGCTTCCAAAACGGCGGATCCGTGCGGACGAAACGCTGATACGGTACAAAATGTATACGTATATAGCTAAACATGTCTCCGTGTGGCCTAAGACAATTGCGTTTTTCGGAGGGATGGGCTTCATAGAAGCAGGAAGCAAACGAGCCGTTCAAAGGACAGTGGAGACAGCGGTGTGGAATAAAGGGAGAATAGAAGAAAAAAAAGGCGTAAAAAAAAAAGAAGTATTAAGACGTGTTATACTGCGCCCCATAAACTCAACCAAGCCTAGAAAAAAAAAACACAGAGCCACCCCTTTAACCTCTTAACCCTCGCCCTGTGCTGAGAAATAAATAAAAAAATGACATACCCCAAATAAAAATGTCTGCAGCTCTTAAACCCTATGGTCTATATCCATAAATGTGGTCTTATTTTAAACTAGACACTTTAAATTATGTTACCCAAAAGTCATAATAACTCAAATAGTATAGGGACAGATTAAAACAAGGGGAAATATGCATGTAAGTGACTCACGTTTTTATTTTTTTATTATTCCCTTATGGAAAAAAATATTAGATTTTAATTTTTATGCCCTGAAAATAACCTAAATATAAAACTGAATGTCTGATCATGCTTTGATTAAAATTTGAGGACGATTCTCTCAAAAATGTAGCTTCTGTAAGCTTTTATGTCAAAAAAGACTGGGCGTCCTTTCAATAAAGTCCAATTATATTAGAACATTTGTGTAATAGTAAAGAGTAGTTTTTATTCAAATAAATCTGCAATAAACTGCTAATTATAATGCATTTGCAGTCCCTGATAACTAAAACAACTATTTACAGAATTTACAAGTGTAAAAAAAACTCATTTAGTTGATAAAAACAGTCTCTTATTTAGTCTGCGCGTTTTGTGTAAGTATGTGTGCTTACACTGGCAGGCGCTGGATACGATGAATGAAAACTGTGGAGACGACGGTAAGTAACAGCTAAGTAAGCATGAGGTATTCACCAATGCTTCTTACGACATCTCTTACAGAAACTACGCAAAATATTGTCTTTTGATTCGTTACTACATCCATCAATCAAATCTATGCTGGCTATGCATTGGCTAGGCATTGACTGGCTTATCCAACAAAGGACCGGCGAGTTTGACTGACAGATGTATCACCCAGTGACGCGCTCCCTTTCTATTTATGTGTCCTAGTCAGCTTTTGATTGAAGGAGAGAGACCTGGGAGGGTTTAATATAACCGGAACAGTCCACAGTACAGGGGAGATTGTCAAAATAAGGCTTACAATCGCTATTTCATTGAAAATGGACATGATTGATTACTCTTAACACAAAACGCTTATGCAAACAACGGAGGATTTTTAGTTTTTTCCCCTTATTTTTTCGTTGTTTTGGATTAAAAGTGGGATGCATTTTGAAGAGTGGACTCTTACACAGACATGTATGCTGTTGTTTTGTGGATTCGTCCGATCTGATCTGAACGTCAGGAGATGAAAGATGAGTACCGCGTTCATTATGCTAATGTTTAAATAGCCACTGCTTTAGCATTTAATTTAACCCTTTCCTCTCTGGTGTATTTATTGCAAAAACGAGTTCAGAACATGAATCTTGAGTGTTTTAGCTTTCAAATGATGCATAGTTTGTGATAGTTGATTGAACAGTTTGTATAAAACAAAAGTAATTATAAGTAGAGACACGCCCACTTGCGTCAGACGCCCCGCCCACGATCCGGTGCGGATTAAGAAGTTAAAGAATACCTGTCCTTTCTAGGATAACAGGACGCTTATTACCAAAGGGGAGGATTGAAAGTGTTGCTGGCCATCTGCCCAGTCCCCTGCGCGCTGACATTTGGCTGTAGACCTTTAACCCGGCTGGAAAATGTCATGCCACAGAGTTTTCACCCCAGGACAACAACCCCTCAACCCCCGAAGCAGAAAGACACCCACAATACAATTCATTAATTATGATTTCCAAGAATACAATGGGCCACTTTTGACATCTTAACACTTAAGAATCTCAACTTTGATACAGAAAACCTCATTCAAGCTCATTATTTCCTAGACAACAACACTAAATTGTGACTTTTGCTAATGTCTATGGTGAAAAACACTACCTCACAAAAGCCAAAAAAAGATGTCACCGATGTCTTAAACTATCCTCACATTTACCAACAAACTGCAATCAAAAGTCAGACAATTTTATCATGAGCTCATACATTTCTTATCAAATTCGTAGATCAAATGTTTAGCACTGTGCTATCCACTAAGCTTATAAATGATAAATGGCCAATATTAGACTCATTTCCTATTTTATGATATTCTATAATGCACACAGTATTAAAAATGTATATTATTTTTAAATTGTGCTAAAACGATCATTTACTAGTGTTATTAAATTATTAATGCTTTTGAAATATGTAGTTTAAGTGACTGTTAAATGGCTGTAAATGACAAGTGAATGTAAAAAATAGGATAAATGAGCAAATTCAATATCATCCAAAACACGATTTTGCACATCCCCAATATCCACATATATATTTTACAGCTTACTGAGATGCACAAAAAATTATAATTTCTATTTAATGTATTTCACCTAAGGACTCTGAGACACATTTGAGATAAAGTTGTTACAAGACAAATAAGTCTCCTGAACTTTGAAAGAAGAACCAATGAATAATAACATTCTCCTTGATCATTAACTTTCCTTCTGGCTTTATCAAGGGATAGTTCACCCAAAAATGAAAATTATCCCATGATATCCCATGATCATTTAAAACGCTTCTGCTGCGCCCGGCGTCATCCCCACAGCAGTTCCGTTTTTTGCGTAAGTTGAATACGGAAGCTAGATATTTTACTTTATAATGTGTTAGATATTTTTCTTACACAAACCCATCACTTCACTTCAGAAGGCCTTTACTAACCCCCTATAGCCGTGTGGAGCACTTTTATTATGATGGATGCACTTTTTTGGGGTTCAAATTTTGGGCTCGAATTCACTGCCATTATAAAGCTTGGAAAAGCCAGGACATTATTTAAGATAACTCCGATTGTATTTGTCTGAAAGAAGAATGCCATATACCTAGGATGGCTTAAGGGGTGAGTAAATCATGGGGTAATTTTCATTTTTGGGTGAACTATCCCTTTAAGGCTCAACCGAATGTAAACTTCAGGCTGATTAATAAAGAAATCCTAACTGCAGACAGAAACTGAACACCCTCAGCAGAGAGAGATAAGACACACATTCACCGCGTATCCTCTTGAGCTTCGATTGTGGTTATCAATCAAGAGCGCACAAAGTCAGGGGACAGCAAGTGAGCCAATTTCCACATGCAGAGCGCTCTCATTATGAGGCAGCTGAAAGGTGTCGACTGAATGAATCACCGAGCAGAGATTTAGAGGGCCGATGTCTGACACGGCATGCTGTGATGGATTTCATACGCCTCAATCACACGCTACGGCCTCAGTGGAAAATTCAGAGGTTGGATACTTATTGAAAACGACAACCTGTGCTTGTGTATTTGGATTTCATACAAACCTGACTTACTGTTTTGTCAAGCGCATGTGGAGGTGAACTGGATCCTGTAAAGAGGTTAATTCTATAGGATAAGCCAAAGCTGTAACCACAAAGGATATTGGCAAAGTTGTTCCCCAAATATTTGATATTCTTAATGCTGCTCTGCTGCACTAAATTACACACTACTTTAAAAGTTTTAAAAGTTACATTTTAAGCTGGTCTGGCTCAGTGTCTAACGGGCCTTACTGTTCGCAGAATTAAAAAGAGTGCAAATTTCAATGCAACACTTTACTTTTAACAGTGCATGTAAGATGTATGTAGTTTTTATTTTACAGTGTCCTTGTTACATATGTTACATGTACTTACCATAGTGAAAACAGTAAATAATGCAAAATTACATGTAATGAACCCTCAAACCCTAACCTTATAGTAAGCACATGTTATTTAATATTACTCAGTAATTAAATATACAGTTTAGGGATGGCTCGATACCACAATTTTGGCTTCGGTACGGTACCACAATCTAATACCGAAGTACCGATATTAAATCGATACCACACGGTCTGATATTAGCGCGGGTATATTGCACAAGAATGAGTTCAATTATGCAAGTTTTGAGTTTATAAAGTGGGAAATTACCACAAATGTTTATTAGTAAATTAATTAGCAAAGCTTATCACATCAAATCAGTCATTTGAAAACTTTCTTGTGAGAAATAATTTCAGGAAAATATCTCTCAAAATGAGACGTCGCACTACACTAAAGCAATCTGCATAATCCGATCCAACATTTCACGCTCGTCTTGGGATGGATAACGGAAATCATTTAAGCAATTTTATAGCATTTCGTAATAACAGTTACAGGAGTTATGAGCTCATAACAACGATACACACACTAGTGATGGGAAGTTTGGTTCTTTTCCGGCGAACCGGTTCTTTCAGACAGTTCGTTTCAATGATCCGGTTAAAAAAAACGGATCACCGGTTCTTTTACGTCTTTACGTAATGACGTCATTTTCTATCATCCCGGCAGATGAAAATACATTCAAACACATCCCTATAAAGTATTTGTAATCAAAACTTAGTATAGTAATAATTATTATTGACATCATCATTTTGGATACATTTTTTCATTTATGTTTTGCAAAAGCACTTAATACAGTTCACCAAATCGAACTGAATCGATTGTTACAACATCTACTTCAAGTCAAGATATTAGTTTTATTTCTAGTTTGAGAGACTGTCACTCATGTCAGAAAGTTAATAACTATAGTTACTTGTGGGATCAGCCCTGATTTGAGACCTGAACCGTTTAGAACGATTCAGTTCGATTTGGTGAACTGGTTCGACCAGTTCACTACAAAGATCCGGTTAAAAAGAACGATTCGTTCGCGAACCGGACACACACACACACACACACACACGCCTGTAACTTAGAGGTCGCACATTACACATTAAGTTTCCTTAAACAGTCAAATACACAGAATTATGTACAAATGTCCGTCTTTAGTGAGTATTCACATAAACACAGTCGGTTGTGTCTAACGCGCATGTAAATTAGTGCAATAGTACGCATGCAAATATTATGAGATCTAAATGTCATTGGTTGAAACGAAAGCTGGAGATTTTGTGATATTCGATCTTATGTTAGCCTATGTGTGTTCGTTGATCAGTGTTAAAAGAAAATAAATGTCTAAATGAGATGGTTTGAATGATCACTGACCTGTCGATCTCTTCAGAAGTCTTAAAGTCAGAATAGTGACAGATGCTTCTGGGCTAGGTTTGATGGCTCTTCATCAGTTTTATAAGCAAAGTAATTACAAATTTCACTTCTACTCCTCTCTTTATTAATTCGTTTTGGGCATCTTGGGTTTGATTCAACTGCTTTATCCATTTTGTTCATCTGTTGTTGTCACATTTGCCGGTTGTTTCGTGCTAGCGGTGAACTTCGGAACAGCAGCATATCCCGAAATGTGCAAAATCATGATATCGTATCGTTTTAAATAAAATATATACCGGTATTTTTCCAGTACCGGTATACCGCGCCTCCCTAATACAGTTACATTGTAACAATGACACCTTAAAATAAAGTGTAACCCAAAACATTTATTTTCTAGTTTTAAAACTTTAGAAATTATTTACATGAGTCATGTAATTAAAGGGATAGCTCACCCAAAAATTAAAATTCTGTTATTAATTCCTTACCCTCAGATCGTTCCAATCCCACAAGACCTCCGTTCATCTTCAGAACACAAATGAAGATATTTTTCATGAGATCCGAGAGCTTTATGAACCCCCTATTGACAGCAATGTTATTACCACTTTAAGGTCCAGAAAGGCAGTAAAGACTTCGTTAAAATAGTCCATGGGACTCCAGTGGTTCAACTTTAATGTTATGAGGCCACGAGAAAAATGTGCAAAAAACATTTCTTCTCGTCTGTGTCATTCTCCTACGCTGTTCACGTTGAAAACATAGTGTAGCGCTTCCGGGTTTTACATCAGAACGCCAGCTCACTATTGGCTGACGCTGTTCACATGATCACAACGACACATGGTGTGATGCTGACGCAGAAGCTGGCCAATCAGTGCCCAATACAGAGCCGGCGTTCTGACGTAGAACCCGGAAGCTGTGCACTGTGAGCAGCATAGGAAAAATTGTTGAATAAAGTGTTATTTTTGTTTTTTGCGCGCAAAAAAATATTCTTGTTGCTTCATAACTTTAAGGTTGAACCCCTGTAGTCACATGGACTATGTTAATGATGTCTTTATTACCTTTCTGGACCTTGAAGTGGTAATAACGTTGCTGTCTATGTGGGGCCAGAAAGCTTCATTTGTGCTCAGAAGATGAACGAAAGTATTACGGGTTTGGAATGACATGAGTGTGAGAAACTAATGACAAAAGTTTCATTTTTGGGTAAATAACCCTTTCATACCGGTAACTAATTGTGATGAGACAAGAAACATTTTACATTTTTGGCATACTAGACATGAATATGAGTGAATGTGTGCATATTTTAAAATATTATTTGCAAATAGTTTAAACAGATCCATGAACATATTTTACCGTTCGAATTTTAAATAAAAAGACCAATAACATTTATGTACATATTTATTTACACAAAATTAACTGTTGAAAAATATTTATGGCTTAATGTGCATGCATCCAATATTGATTATGAAATCGATACAATTATCTCAGAACTGCCAAATTTCAATGATTAATTAGCCTGGCCTATTAGAAATAAATGAAGTTATGGCCACATAATAAGCTGTAATCTGCTTGCATGTCTTGTCAAAGCTGCCATGTGTTCTGCAGACCCCCTGTTATAATGAGCGGTGACCGAGGCATGAGAGTTATCTGTGGTCAGTGCAGCTGCTGGGGGTAATGGTGTATTGAACGACGGACAGCTTTAGGGTCAGGGGCCGGACCCCACAGATCTATCCGAAACATGCAGCTGCCCCACACCTGGGCTGCCCATTCTCGGCCCTCCTCCTGCCCACGCCACCATCAGGCCAGTTCAATACAAACCAGAGTAGACTCCTCAATCAACTCATTTATCAAACTCATCGCTATCCTTGATGCCTTTATTGACTCCCTTCAGTTACTCATCCTGACAGAATTATCAGAGCCGATTGTGCATCAAAGAGAGGAAAAGAAATAATCAGAAAAATGGATATGCCTCACTAAGTGCTCAGTCGGGCTTCCAACCTTTAAACACAATTTTAAAATGTTTTTGTTTGCTTTAGGGTCCTTAATTTGCTTTTATAAGACTACTTGTTCATAAAAAGCTGCCTTGTAAATCCTTCAGCTTTTGAAGTGCTGGTCATGCAAAAAATCAATGGAAATGAAGTGATTTTCTCCTCAATGTTTTTGCCCAATCGTATTATATTTGCAAATGAAGAGGTTCATAGAGGTGAGGGGATAAAGGGATAATGAGGGCAGTAGCGACCATCCCTGACCCCTCACACCACACTAACAACATAAAGCCATTTCTAAAGAAAAAAACACAATTGAATCTGTTTATTTTATTTTATTAGTCCTCCACTTCTACGTTCTACGTTCTGCTTGTTCAGCATAAATATATAAGGCACATTTTACATCTTTCACTTTATTGTATAATGTTGCCGTTTAAGCATAAAAAAGGTCTAAAGGTCAAAGTTACAAAGCATGAAGTCCAATCCAAAAAGGAGATTATTCTCAATATTAGCAAACAGTTTCTGAACTCTCAGAAACGTATTCATTGTAGTGTTGAGTTTTCTTCCGGGAATGTACCACAAAACTTAAATAATTCCATACGCAAAATAAAAGGGAAAAGTCCTGGTTGAGTTAAAGGTGCTGTACGGAAGTTTTTGACTCTACTAAAGCATAATAATACCATAATATTTTGCAGATATTTAGAAACCATGCTGAGTTCACATACTTGTTTCTCTAAAAAACAACGCTACAGACAATTATTCAACTTTGAAATGTGCGTTCTTGTGTCTGAATGTCTGTTTTTGTTTCGGTCTGTTCGATAACTCACATTGCCAGTTTACAGTATTTCGACACCATGGGTTGCCAGTTGCCGGAAAACACATCGTATTGCTGCCATGGAAGCAGGCAAACAAACTGGGACAGAGATCGCAGATTCTACCCGACCTAAAAAGCCTCGCCATCCATCAAAACATCTCTATGAACAGAAGCACATTAAAATAAGGATAAATCAACTTACAATGAGTAAGTCTCCTCGCCATCCAATTTTCCTCTTGTGTGTCCTCAAATGGCAACCAGTGTGAGCGTTGAGTCTTATGAGGAGGGAGCAGGGCAAACAATATTTAGAATTTGGGCTGCAGTACCCATTTCAACCACTAGCTGTCATACATACAGCACCTTTAATAGTTTGTTAAAGGTCCTGTTCTTCATGATCCCATCTTTCAAACTTTAGTTAGTGTGTAATGTTGCTGTTAGAGCATAAATAATACCTGTAAAATTATAAAGCTCAAAGTTTAATGCCAAGCGAGATATTTTATTTAACAGAAGTTCCCTTTCAAAGCCTACAGCGAGCGGGCGGTTTGGACTACAGCCCTGCACTTCCTTCTGTGATGACGGCACTAGAACCGTTTGTTGACTAATCCTCTGCCCACAAGAACACGCAAAATAGGGGGCGTGGTCTCGTTGCTCGCTCACATGGAGAAGAGCGCGCATTCAGCGCCGGCATCTCCCTGTTATGGTAAGAGCCGGGACCTTTCCGGGCAACGTGCGCTAAGCTGCTGTCCAATCACAACACGGGAAGCGCTGGCCCAATCAGAACTCGTTACGTGTTTCTGAAGGAGGGACTTCATAGAACAAGGAAATCATCAGGCCGTTTTTAGGACAGAGGAAACAGCGCTGTACAGATAAGGAAATTGTGTGAAAAATACTGTTTTTTTACACGTGAAACATGAACTCATGTTATATTGCACACTGTAAACACAATAAAAGCTTTAAAAACACATGAAAAACGGGACCTTTAAAACTGGTGGATATGGGAAGGGCCGTGACATTTGTGAAACACATTCGAACTGGTCAACCAATCACAAAACGCTTGTCCAACCGTCCAATCAGAGTGCATCGTGCTTTTCAGTAGGCGGGGCTTAAGAGAGACAGAAACTAAACAGAAAGTTACTGACAGACTAGGAACAGAGGAGCCACAACAACAGAGAACATGGGGAAATATTTTTTTTTCTTTTTTAAGATTCAAGCACGATAACCTATTCTATTAAACCCCAATAACAAAATCAAGACTTTGAAAAAGGGCATAATAGGTGTCCTTTAAAATGGCCCTACTGCAGTTTAAAACAAAGGCAGTCCAACAAAATATTCATATATTTGTATTCCTATATTGAATTAATTCATTAACCTTCATTCTATATTCCAGAAGTGTGTATTCCTGAATACAAATTTGTTGATTTGTATTCTTCGGTACAAAATGATGGAAAATACTAAGAAAAATGTTTTCAGCTTACATCTCGAACGTATATATTTAGTTTTAGCATTTTATTTTAGATTACAGCTAAAAACTGACTTAAAAGAAGAGACCCAAACCATATCTAGAGACTTGTGTCCACACTCATTAAACAGAACTGAATCAACAATGAACTGACTTGAGCTGAAAAATGGCACTATTTTCTTTTAAGAGCAGAACTGAATTCTTAAAGTCTCTGCTGCATTTCTCAAAAGCATTATTAGCCCACATAGATCGTAGAACCATTGCCACCAATGGGCTCTATGTAAATCTTAGCTCACTATGCTTTTGAGAAATGCAACCCTGTATTGTATTAAGTCCTAACGGTGACTTGAATTGTTGTTGTGCTTTTTTGAATCTATTATTGACAAAAATAAGTAAACATACCATATCTACACTATTGACAGTGAATGCACCATACTCAGAGAAAAAAAAAGTTTAGTTTTGCAAAACAAAAGATGTGCATTCTGGTCTCAACTGTAATAATAGATCAAATGATTCGACAACAATCACAAAGCACTTTGATAATTACATTATGCACACTTAAATCAAATCATCTGAAAAAACCCTGCACTAATCACGGAAAAACAGCAAGTTGATCAGACCAAATATGTTTACCATCATGATATCATGAACAACTATCTGTATCTGGCGCATCTCATTACAAGACTCCCTCGACACACACAGAGAGCCGGCCAACACCAATACGATCTAGCTGAGCCTTGAACTTGGATGCCGTCTAGGACAACGTCCTCCCATTCACCGTCACCCGGGCGTGACATGGCTTTGGCCCTGACCGTGATCTGTTATTGCACTTGAATATCAGAGCATGGCGTCATCACGGCCTCTCTCATTAGCCTTGGCCGTGTCCGATGCGCTCTAATGAGACAAGTCTTTAATGTAAAGTTGCTCTCCGGTGAGGGCCTGCTGATGAGGGTGCACGTGTGTTTTGGAGCCGCCGCCGAATTACCTTGGCGTCTGACTGAGAGGAGACACCTGGTCCTCGCCGCCGGAGGGGGTTAGCCACGCTCCCGCGGGACCAGGTCCCATCTGCGAGAGGTGCGGAGGTAAATTCTCATCGGGATGGTGGGTGGCCACGCACGAGGCCCGCCTTTATTTGTCTGAGAGGCTTTTGTTTGAAGACATGCAGGAGAATTTGGGATGACGGGATAACATAATGAACTAAATGATGCTGCCCATATGAATCTCTCTGGCATGTGGTGTCATATTAATTTGTCTGTTTAGGTATTCATTAGGCATGGTGAGGATGTCAGAGTGGTTTTCCACTCAAAGTAGCGAATGATCACCTATTTACATAAATCATTGAGTTTGTAAGTACTGTATATCAAGTGGAAAAATTACAGTATAATATATAACTATAATTCTCTCTTTAAAATACTTCTATCTCAGCTTAATGTGGACAGACAGTATTAAACTGTAAAGAAAGTGGCTTTTTGATTGTAGCAATGACTGAGGGTTGTCAGGGTTTAACACTTTGTGTCACAATATATTGCAATACAAAAAATGCAATAATATTCATATTTGTATTGTGATATATTGTGACTTAATATATAATATTGATATATTGTGAGTAACAATATGTACCATAGGTCACCCCCAAAAAAAGTTATATTCAGATGTTCTTATTAACAAATTAAAAATTAAATATATTATTTAATAACATACAATATTTAAATATTCTGTTTAAATGTATGTAGTCAGGGAAAGAGTCAAGCATATGCGTTATATATGGGTAAAAAGGACCAAGTCCAAGTTCACCCCTGATGTAATACCAAATTTTGCATTTTAATGTGTAATACTTTTTATTAAAAAATTACTATATTAAGTAATAATAATAATACAAATTAACCATTTTAACTCTATTCTGGCTTGCTCAAAGCCAATTCTTGATATCTGTATGGTACATCGAACTGAATTATAACATAAGTGAGCTGTTACACACCAAAGTATTTGAATGAATCGTTCTTTTGAGTCAAATCTTTTCAATGAATCATTTGAAATGATCCACAAAACTGGTCTACGGTGCATTTTCTAAAACATCATTAGCTAAATATGGTCACAAGTTCCTTCGTTAGCAACTAGGGATGCAATGAGATGAAAATTTTGTCGGATACCCGACATAGTTTAAGTTTTTATTTATTTTTTGAAAGCCTGATTACAAAAACAAAAGTCTCACTATTAAAAGTCATGTCCCAACAATTATAATGTTAATAATAATTGTATGTAGTTTATATGACAGACTGAACTGTATTTTCCTTTTTTTTAAGGGATTCCAATCATATTTTAAGCAATTCAAAACCATCATGGTGAACAGTGCACATCTGACGTCTCTCAGCTGAAGGGAATAATCCATTATTTTTTTGGCCTTAATAAATCTGCCCCCCAAAAAATATAAGCCCTACAACAAGAGACTAATATATACATATATATATATATATATACACATATATATACACATATATATACACACACAAATCTGCGAATAGCAATATGGTGGCCGATATATCATGCATCCCTACACTGTCAGAAATAAAGGTGCAGTTCTGTCACTGGGGCTACTGGGGTTACTTACTTACCCTGAGGTACAAAAGTGAAAAGGTACATCTTTATACCTTACTAACCCCTAAATGGTACATATAAGTAGAGTACCTTAAAAGGTACATATCAGTACTTTAGGAGTGCGTATTAGTACCTTAAAGGTACATATTAGTACCTTTTCTGTTTTGTACCTTAGGGTACTGCCCCAGTGATAGAAATGCACCTTTTTTCTGACAGTGTATCAGTAACTAAACCACAAAAGCCATTTTTCCCTAAAGCCATAGTTCCAACTTAACTTTCGAAAACACAAAACACTATTGCAAAGTTGTGTAGTCTCAACTATAGCTCTCAACATATGGTTAGAAGAATAGTGTGTGTGTGTGTGTGTGTGTGTGTGTGTGTGTGTGTGTGTGTGTGTGTGTGTGTGTGTGTGTGTGTGTGTGTGTGTGTGTGTGTGTGTGTGTGTGTGTGTGTGTGTGTGTGTGTGTGTGTGTGTGTGTGTGTGTATTTCATTCTACTCTTCTTTTTTGAAAAGAATGAAAGCATTGTTTTCGAAGAGTGTGCATGTGCAAATGTGCTCTAGTTTTTTAACAATAACATTATACAAAATAAACGTTACCATTATACATGAACTTTCAGTGTACTGCCACCTATCGCAAGGAAAATATTAATCATATTTTCAAACCTACTGCCTTGAACAATACAAAATAGGTGTCATTTGAAAGCTTAGAGTCTGAACTTTACAACATCAATTTGATTAACTCCGAAGTAGTGCTGAGTTATTTGCTTATAAATAGAGGGGGAAAAAATTAAATCATTTATTAAATACTTTTTTTGTAATATGTACATGTGTCAAAAACATCATATAGCTCAGATTGTCATGTCATTTGAAAGGGCTCATGGATTAGATTACAACAAGCATAATTGTTTTGGGCTTTGACTAAACATGAGTGAGTTTTTATACGTGAAGCCCCGCAAGACAAGATGTAAATAATATACGGATGCCGCATTTATGTGACGTTTTCACTCATAACTTCATGAAACATGCTCCAATTGTCACATCATCACGATTAAAATTATACATAATCCTTTACGTCGATCACCCGGAGTTATAGAGAGGAGGAAAAACAATTAATGTCCTAATGGGGGGCATAGAATCAAGAATCAAATATGTTTTGAAGAATCAAAAATAGGTTAATCTATAATTTCTCAAGGTACAAAAACTATTCAGCTCCCTTTAATGTCATATAGGGCTGAGGAAAAAAGCACATTTATTAGTATTTCAGTGTGATTTCATGATGCTGTAGATGAAAAAAAGAGAGAAGGCTGCCTTCATAATGAAAGCCTCCAAACTGAAATGTGCTTTTTCTCTGAACTGGTGTCTGCAGGTGCTGCAATCAGCCGCGCCGCTGAGTGAATCTAATGATCATTCACACCACCGTGATAATGATCTGATCTAAACCCAGTCGAGGGAGATGAGATGAAACAGAATTTGAAGATGGGTGTAAAAAGCTCCCATCATTGACGACTCACTCATACAAAAAAAAAAGAGAGAGCAAGCATCCATCAGTATGACTGGCAGACTTCTGGATTCTGGAACGAAATGGAGATCTGAATCAACTCTCGTCATGCCAAGTAAAAGCTCTGGGTTTTTAGGGTTGGTACAGTATATTGTCAAAAGTATTGGGACACACCTCCAAATCATTGAGTTCAGGTGTTTAATCTCTTCATGGCCACAGGTGTATAAACCAAGCACTAGGCATGCAGACGCTTCTACACACATTTGTGAAACCCTGCGTCCAAATTCGCATACTATCCATACTAAATAGTACTCGAAAATAGAATTAGTATGTCCCAAATCATAGTATGCTGAAAAAAGTATTCCAAAGATACCCGGATGGTTTACTATTTACGTTCAGAATACGAAGTGTGGATCGACGCACACTAACGGCTAATATTACCCACAAACCATTGCGAGTTGGACGAGGATTCAATTAGAACTACAAACAAGTGTTAAAAAACTACAAACTTGACAAATGTGTGTGACCGACGGTTAAGTAGAGAGGTTTATCTAATAGTTAAATAAAGGGAATTGCGTGATCAATTATTAGTATTTCAGCAGTAACCACGTTTGGCCATTAACTTTTGAATGCATCCTTATATTTAAACTGCGAACACATGAGGAGACTCTCTGCATTTAAGACCCACACATGGCAGATCAACGTGATAGTACAACATTTTTCTCTGATACGGTCGGAAATTACACTGAATGAGGAGGATTTGAACTGTGATGATGATTGTCAGGCCAGCTTAAACTGTGACGGGATGCACGTAACTAAGCGACAGATTCCGTTAAAGATGATGAATGCTTGCATACTACACACTCAAAAGTATGTACTTGTTCTTCACAAAAAGAGTACATACTTTTAGGACGTACTATAAGTAGGCGAATTGGGATGCAGTGAAAGAATGGGTCGCTCTAAGAAGCTCAGTGAACTCAAGCGTGGTACCGTGAAGTCCATTCCTGACATTTCCTCACTACTAATGGTCCATTCAAGTCATGTCGTTAAGATCGTATTTACAAGTTAAACGCACATGAACACCACCACGAAGTCGTAAACACCAGTGGGAAGTTCTGGATTTCCTTTAAGCCCTGATCTATATGAGTTGGGGCGTGTCAGTGGGAAACATGGCGGATCAATGGATGCAACGTCTGTAGTTGAATATAATGGCAATTTAGCAGTGACACTGTCAGGCTGTGTCATTTACAACAAAGTAAGCTAGCATTGTACTATAACAATTAGCCTAATATATAACGATACCGTTTACAGTGGCTTCATAGATTAATTAAAAACGTAAAAGATTAATACTCACCTAATGCGCATTCTTTGTTTTTCATTTTCTATAAGCAGAGTTAACAAACCTTTGCTGTATTTTCTTGAAATTCATTAAAAGAAGGTATACCACCATCTTGCTCCGACCAAAGAGACTTGAATGCACATGATGTCGTAAATACAACTTCTCGTCTCATAAATGCAAAGATCCCAGGAGGACTTGAACACAACAATAAATATTCCACGCTTAGCTGTTAGTGGGATTATAACAAAGTGGAAACAATTGAGAACAGCAACTCAGCCAAGAAGCAGTAGGCCATGTAAAATCACAGAGCAGGGTCAGCGCATGCTGAGGGTCACAGTGTGCAGAAGTCGCTAACTTTCTGCAGAGTTAACAGCTCCAGACCTCCAAACCTCTGTGGCCTTCAGATGAGCTCAAGAACAGCGTAGAGAGCTTCAAGAGCACATCACCAAGAGCAATGCAAAGTATGGGATGTAGTGGAGTAAAGCAGCCGCCACTGGACTCTAAAACAGTGAGACGTGCTCTCTGAGTGACCAATCACGCTTCTCTAGTTGGAAATCTGATGGACGAGTCTGGGTTTGGCGGTTGCCAAGAGAACCGGACTCGCCTGACTGTATAGTGCCAAGTTTTGTGGAGGGGGGATTATGATGTGGGGTTGTTTTTCAGGGGTTTGGGCTTGGCCCCTTAGTTCCAGTGAAAGGAACTCTTAATGCTTCAGCATACCAAGACATTTTGGACGATTTCATGCTCCTTTGTGGGAAAAGTTTGGGGACGGCCCCTTCCTGTCCCAGCATGACTGCGCTCCAGTGCACAAAGCGTCGGTCCATAAAGACATGGATGAGCGAGTTTCGTGTGGAGGAACTTGACTGGCCTGCACAGAGTCCTGAGCTCAACCCGATAGAACAGCTTTGGGATGAATTAGAGCGGAGACTGAGAGCCAGGCCTTCTCGTCCAACATCAGTGCCTGACCTCACAAATGAGCTTCTAGAAGAATGGGCAAAAATCCCCATAAACACACTCCTAAACCTTGAGGAAAGCCTTCCCAGAAGAGCTGGAGCAGTTATAGCTGTAAAGGGTGGGCCGACTCCATATTAAACCCTACGGATTATGAATGGGATGTCATTAAAGTTAATGTGCATGTAAAGGCAGGGGTCCCAAAACCTTTGGTAATATAGTGTATCTCTTATAGGTGAAAGTGTGGAAGGGCAACGCAGGAGGAATCTTGGCAGAGCATGCTTTGACGGACAAGTAGCACATCTGTGACCCCGTAGGGGGTCAGTCAACGTGGACACCCTGAAGATCCAAAATTGCTTCCTGGCAACCATCCGGCCATCCAGAGGTTGTTTATGAAAACATCCCCACCTCCAAAACTAGCTAGAGAAAAAAAAAAAATCACAATTTGCTCTAATTGACTGTGAATGCATGTGTGAATTTTTGTTCGGAAATATCTCTGCCCATTAGACATTATGCAAATAAGCACTTTGGGCTTTATAAAACGCAAAGGAATTTTGCCTGCCAATCCTAAAAGCAATCTCTCCGACACAAATTCACTTAAATGCTTCCAGCATCTTTGCTAAAATGCTAAATTATGAAATAATAATCGTAATTATCTTCGCTTTCTCAACGCCCCTTAATGTGTCAGAGGGTCATAACAATTTCTCTCATATTCAGGGCTTTCGTGACTTTGCTGATGATAAAAAAAGTGCTTGATTTCACAAAGCCGTGAGTTACTATGTGATCTGACTAAGAAGTGCTGCTCTTAATGTCGGCAAGACGTTTAGAAATGCCTCTAGAGCGAGTCTAATCAGAAGGCCATGCTTCTGATCATGAGCAAACATATCCACTCCCTCATTAAGCCGAAGGTATGGCGAAGCATGGCTGTGGGGTATAATATGCATACGCTAAGAGATTCCCATTTTAGATTTGCATTCACAAATACAATGTCCAGCGTTGTAGTACAAAGACAATTTTTACAATACGAGGTTGCAGCTCTTTATTATTCATATTCATCATGGTTGAGGGATTCTTTATAATGCATTTAGATGAGAAATGAACACCTTGGGCTAAATTCATACCCAATTGAATCATCTGCACGGGTTTGCTCCTAATTAATAGCAAATATACGCTTTATATTTTGGTAATACAAAGTTATATGGAAAACAAACTGATATGTTTATCAGAATCTATGCGGCTACAGCTTAGTATTCAGGCTCCGTCGCCATATGCACGTGAACATCTTTGCATTAAGAAACTCAAGAGAAGACACAATCTTGTCATCTTTGGGTTTTTTAAAGGTTACCCTGTCTCCTGACTCTACATCTAACCTTTAGCAGACATCAAACACAATGAAGTTGTCAGAAAACACTCAGATATGGACAGAAAATGCTGTCAGGACAGTTCACTATATTCTTAGGACGGGCTATAACCTCTGACCTTATATAGGCTCTGTTATATCATGTGAGCAGCTGTGAGGCTGCAACTCGGGTTAAGATGAATTCCCTATAGGATGACAAATTTAAGGTGTGAATAACTTCGACAGCATCATTAAATCATTAGCATTACTTACGGAATGATTCCTGCATAATAAACAGCAGATACCATGACATCAGTTTAACACATTATACTCAATTAAAAAGGACAAAGAAAGAAGAGACCTGCAAAAAATATATAAAGCTGTTATTTTATGTGAAGCGTTTATAACAGAGAATTATTTTTATAGAGACACAGGCAGAATGCATATTTGACCATGTTTACTTATTATATTCCTTGTGGATAAAACCACATTGCCATTACTAAGTCTGTCGTGTTTCCACTTTGACAAACTCTGTTAGATGCAACGAATGCAATGAGAGCAACCCCGCCTAGTGGTCAGCAGAGGTACTTTCCCATATAATGTAGTGGAAAATATAATAGACATGCATTGCAGCAGAGAAAATGTAATGCTGTAATGCTGAATGCCTGAGATAGAATGTCTAAAATTGAGAAATAAAAAAAAATCATAGAGATATTGGTAGCAGTATTGGTGATCGGTGATGCCTTCTTTCATAAAAACGGTTTTATTTAAATTGTAAAATGTAATTTATTCCTGTGATCAAAGCTGTATTTTCAGCATCATTACTCCAGTCTTCAGTGTCACATGATCCTTCAGAAATCATTATATGATGAATTACTGATCAACAACTATTTATGATTAATATTAATATTGAAAACAGTTGTGCATTTTTTCAGGATTACTTGTATAAATAAAAAGTTCAAAATGACAGCATTTATTTTAAATATAATCTTTTGTAACATTATAAATGTCTTTACTGTCACTTTCAAATTAATAATTAATTAATTCATTTTAGATTAATTCATTTTAATCAAGCTTTCTATTTCAGATAAATAATATTCTTTTGAACTTTCTAAAATCCCCCAAAAAATCTTACACAACTGTTTTCAACATTGATAATAATAATTATAATAATGTTTCTTGAGCAGCAAATCATCATATTATTATGATACTGAAGATGAACGAAGGTCTTACGGGTTTGGAATAAATGACTTCATTTTTGGGTGAACTAAACCATTTATATATTGCACATTATTATAAATCTTCAAAAACAGTAACATTAATACAAATTATAACTCTAAACTGTCTATATATAATTATCACTTTTCACAATTATAACCTATAATATTTTGTATTTAATATTATTAGATGAAATGTAATTAATATTATTTTGCAAGAGAGACTTTGGCTGCAAACATGGTATCGCTAAACTGTCAATGTAGCTTGGCGTGAGCGCGCGTGCGCGTTTCCTCTCTGCCCCCTCCCCTTAGCAACAGAGGCAAGATGGCGGCCCCCAGTAACGCCGAGCGCTCTCCTGATATATCGGTGCCTCTGAAGATTCCCAAAACCGAGGTTCCTTCCCCAGAATCCGAGGATCTGAGTGACAGCAACCAATACCATTCCAACCCCTCCACCCCTAACAGATTCTCTCCTCTGAACGTCGGGGCTTCGCTGTCCGGGGGCGCAGGCCGGAGTGGATCGGCCTCTGCCTCCAACAGCTTCACCGCTTGCCGAGGCATGTCGTGGACACCGTCCGAGACAAACGCGCTGATCGCCGTGTGGGGCAACGAGCGTCTGGCGGAGGCGCGGATGCAGCAGCTGGAGGTGGCCGGGACGGTGTTTTCTGGCAAGGCACCGGGACCGGCGATGTACGAGCGGGTGTCCAGAGCGCTGTCAGAGCTGGGGTACGAGAGGACCCCATCCCAGTGTCGAGAGAGGATGAAGGTACATAACACATCGAAACACATGGCTGTCACTCGGACACGCTTAGGGACTTGTCGTTAGGCTTGTTTGGCAGTTTGTTTTTGTTACAGAGCGCTTTGGTGAAGCTGTCAAAATGGAAACACGGTAGATCTTTCTCATCTCAGGCTTATTAGACCGATGGCTGTCAGTTGTGAACATGGAGTTGTCATGTTTATGGCCGGTTATCTCTGCTCCACAGAGCTTTGGTGAAATCAAAACTAATGGCAGTGATTGTAGGGCATTGATTTTTAGATATCACATTTTCACATATTTGCATAAGCTTCATTGTCTGCTTAAAGTGCCCCATTATGCTCTTTTAAAGGCTTTTAGTTGTGTTTTGGTGTCTCCTGCAACAGATTTACATGCATTAAAGGTCAAAAAACACTTTAATTTTCATATAATATAAATTTCAAATCACCACAATGTTCAGTAATTCTCAAAGGACTCGACAGATGAATCATTCTCTCTAAATCCCTATTGGCCAGACGGCCCAGTGTTGTGATTGGTCTACCGTGTACAGCTCATTACCATAACTGAACTTCAGCTCCGGAGGCTTCCTAAAGCCCAGCGATCACACACACTGTAGAGACAGTAACGATGGCGTCGCTTTGACCATATCAATCCGAGCGCGAGTCCGATGATGAAACATTGAAGAACTAGTTATTCAACCCGAACCTCCATCACAAGGACGACTCGAGCAGGACGTTTCTCAGAGATACGCTACTCATTTTGAGGTTCATTATGAGATGTTGAGCTGTAATTCCTCACCATCAGCATTAACAAGTGTGTGTCCATCAACAAACACATGTGTGTGTTTCTGATTTATTGCTGTGCACATGCGGGAACTGTATCAATAACAGCGCATACGTGAGCCCAGCACTAATGGACTAATGGACTGATGGATCATAAATCTGGCTCCATCCTTTATCTTTACTCACAGTAGTGCGAACGACAGACGATCTGCATTAATACACACAGATTTAGGTAATAGTGGCCACAGCTGATGAGCAGAAGAGTTTCGGTAAGAAATCACTAAACGTCATAACGTCAGTTAGCCGGAAGCTTACTAATATAAAACACAAAACAACGTATTTTGAACATCAATAATTATTCATACGTACAGGTTGTGATTATCAGTATCTGGCCTAAATAAACTGGTACTGACACATCTTTAAGAGCAAGTGTTTTGTGAATCTGAGATTTGAGAAGTAGTTGTCAGTAAAATGACGTTTGAGGACGGGTCAAGTTGTTCGCGGGCAGATGTCATACAACATAGGCGCGCATTATGCAAATGTCTTTTCTAGTGACGTATAACAGACAACTCGTTTAGGCGGTTCAGAGCTGATTCTTTCTTTTGGGAGACAATAACTATTTATTGTGCACTTTCGACTTACATTCATTTACATTCACAAACGGTAATATTACACACTGCATGAGAGGGAATATTCGAAAAAACATAATGGGGCACTTTAAGCATTTGCATTTATCATTTATGTATTTTATGTATCATTTTTGTACTTTATTGCATTTATGTTTTTTTTCCATATTATATTTCTATATAGTATAAAGGTTGATTTGAAATCAGTATGATCAGTTATTTCAGGGTTATTACTACTGCTATATAATATGCAAAAAGCAGTATGGCTTAAATTTGTATGATGTACGACGTATCTAGTATGCAAATTTGTATTTCATAAGGCAGTGCAAGCTGAGGCGCTATCAGATTTGAGAAGTTGATCAAGGAAATTGAGCGTGTCTTTGTAAGTGTAAGTACTAAGAAAGTTGTTGTTCACGGTGTATAAGCAGCAACTGATTATTTGTGATCTATTTCTCCAAACTGACTCAAATACAGTGTTCCACATGACGTTGATCTCTGTGGTCTTCTGCAGACGCTGAGAAGGTGTTATAGCCGAGTGAAGGAGCACGGCATTGGGAAGAGGAAGAGCAGTTACTCCATTGAGCAGCTGGAGAAGGTGTTCGGACAGGGCGGCTGGGATTCCCAAAGCTGTCAGCCTGTGCTGATCAACAGCAGCGGACTTTACCAGGAGATGGAGTCGGACGGCAGCACTATGGAGGACTACTCTCAGGAAGACTGGTGCAATCAGGACCTTTCTGCTGCCTTCAATGAGGGAGACATAGAGACAGGTGAAAGCAATCCTCTTTGCAGTCTAAATAAGTGTAATATCCTCTGTCTGTATAAAGGAGACCAAAAGACAAACCACAGTCCTACTTGATTTCTGTTACCACAGAATTCCTCATGAAGGATTTCAGATAATTCCAGATTTTAATTCAATGACATATTTCACATACAGTATATACATGTATTAGTGTTTAAAGTTTTGATTTAAAAATAAATAAAAAATGGTAACACTTTAAAATAAGGTTCATTAGTTAACATGAACTAATCATGACCTGCACTTCTACAGCATTTATTAATCTTTGATAATGTTAATTTCAACATTTACTAATACTTCTTTAATATCTTGTTAACATTAGTTAATGCACTGTGAACTAACTTGGACAAACAATGAACAGCTGTATTTTTAATCACTAATGTTAACAAAGATTAAAAAATACAGTAACAAATGTATTGCTCATGGTTAGTTCATGTTAGTTAATACATTAACTAATGTTTAATATATTAACTGTATTGTAAAGTTTCACCAACATAATTATTTTATTCAGCAAGTACACATTAAATTGATCAAAGGGAATATTAAAGTAATACTTTCTAATTAATGATATTCTTTTGAACTCTATTCATCAAAGAATCCTAAAAAAAATGTATCATGGTTTCCACAAAACCACTGATAAAAAGAAATTAAGATGATTTTTGAAGGACCATGTGACTGAAGACTAGAGTAATGATGCTGAGAATTCAACTTCGCCATCTCAACAATAAATTACTTTTAAAAAATATACAAAGGAAGTTATTATAAATTGCAATAATATTTTACTTATGTACTGTATTTTTGATCATATACATGCAATATACGTCTTTCAAAAACCTTACTGACTCCAAAACAATAATAACATTATCAATATTACATGTTTATTAATATATTTATGTGTAAAATAAATAAACATATTTTGGACATTTTTAGTTTTTTTTTAAAGTAAATTCCACAGATTCTCAAGTATGCCATTTGGGCCTAGCTATCAACCACAATCTGCGAAAAATCAGCACATTGAAAGGCACAGTAAATACAAAATATCTGGAAACTAGAAGAACAATTAGAAGAATGATATACATTTTGTTGGCTTGTGTACTTACATTATCCCAAATGTTTCTAAAAATGTTTAAATTCAGAGAAATAAGGGATTTTAACCAGGACACGGACCTGATCAATGACATCACACCCGCGTTACCCTCGATTTCCGTTTTATTTTGTAAAAACCATGGAAACACTAAAGCTGCTTTAATATCTGATGTGTTTTATTAGACACTGTTCGGATCATTGATGGACAAAAAAAACGAATGATTGTTCTCCAGCTCTTAGTCTTATTGTTTAAATCTGGTGTTCTTGATTTACCGCACAGAGTACCATGTTTTACCGCCTAATATGATCTCGCTCACTGCAGTGTGAACAAGAGTCTCATAGTAGCGCCGATCAAACACACAGAGTAGCATTATAACATCACTTTAACACACTCAAATGTGTGTAATATGATAAAATAGATATTTATAGATATAATAATATAACAGATATTGTGCCTTTTAAGACCCAACTGAAAATCTGATGCCACAAAAATGCATTTCTAATATCATATCTAATCTTGAATTTCACAGAGGAGAACCAGCTTCCAAAAACCAGAGTTCTTCAGATACGACTGGAGCCGTCTGAGCACGCTCAGTAAGTTTGAACCAGTGTTTTATTTAGGGGTGACCCCGAATAGTCGAAGATTCGATGCATCGATATGCAGAGCCAGATTTGACCACCGATCTCACAGTCGAATCTTCGCGGGTGTTATGAAATGAGGATTCGCGTCCGGTGTGTGACGAAGCTCAGCGCTCAGAACACGTTTTCAATGAGTGTACACACACCGCCGACAGCATTCGGCGCCTGTCTTATATTTCCCTCAAATCTCTAAATGTACATACTGATTTCACCCTGTGCTACAAGATACACCCATCATGCAGCTCTTCTGTCAGAAGTCGATTCAAAATTGAGCTTGCGTGTATATAATGTGTGTGTCCGGTGTGAGATCCTGAGACGGCGCTGAGCTTCAGTCCGGTGTGAGAACCCCTTTAGGCACAATCGGCTTAAGAACATACAGCCAAAAGTGTCAAATGCACTCAAAGTGTAATTTTAGGCAGGTATTTTTTTAGGTTTATTTATCAAAATGTTCTTTTATATATTTGTGTGATGTTCTGTATTTCGATCGTGGCTTTAAAATGTTATGAGAAAACATTTTACAAATGTTTATCCACCACATTACCTTTTATTTAAACCTAAATGAGAAAGCCATTGTCAGTTCGTCTATCAGTTGGCAGGCAGTTTTAATCGCTTTATTAAAAGTTGTTGCTTTGTGCCGTCAGTGTGTAAAGGAAAATAAAAATAGCTTTACCGTCCTGTTGAATGTCATGCCCCTCCCAACCCATTCACACACACATACACACAGATGATTCGACTATCAGTCGTCCATAGAAATATTCAATAATTCTGATTCGAATGTGTAAATCCTTAGTCGAGGACACCCCTAGTTTTATTATTAAATCTTTGAATAGTCCAAGTATTTCTACTCACTTCCTTCTCTCTGTGTGCTTACAGACGCCAGGAAGTGATGCAGAACGTGATGCGAATCCTCGAGTCGGTAGAGGTCAAATGGGAGCATTTCCAGACATGGACGGACTTCTCCCGCCTCCACCTGTCCAATAAGCTGGCTATATTCGGAGTGGGCTACAACACGCGGTGGCGAGAGGAGATCCGCTACCACTACGCGGAGATCAGCTCGCAGGTCCCTCTGGGAAAACGACTACGGGAATACTTCAACCCCGAGAAGGCCGAGGGCAGGGTTATCATGACCAAAGTGCAGAAGATGAACTGGAAAAATGTGTATTATAAATTCCTGGACATCACTATTAGTGAAGCTCGCTGTTTGGAGCTGCACATGGAGGTGGACTGGATCCCGATCGCGCAGACGAGAGCGGCAGGATGCAGCAACGGATCGCAATATCTCCTGCCGGGGGGCATCCCGAAAACATACGGCCTATACGCCATAGGCTACGAGGAGACCGGCGGGTCCGATTCGTCTAGCACAGAGGACAAGTCCTCATCCTCACAGGAAGAGGAGGAGACGGACCCTTGCGAAAGCATGGAGAAGGACAAGAGGACGTCAGCTAAAGTCACTTACTGTTACCTGGGCATTGCAGAGGAGAGGACGCTACAGCAATGTCTGTTCCAGCACTTTCAGACTTCAGGCAAACACTACGGTCGAGGCGAGCCTTCGGCCATAACCAGATTCCTGCTGGAAAACTGCACCGGTCAGGCCAGGGAGAGCGCCCTCTCTGGATCACACATCTACATTAAGTTTATTGAGGTGGAGCTGGACTTTCTCTCCGCCGGATCTTTAGTGGAATGTTTAGAGACTGCGATCGGCTATTTGTTAAAGTTCAACAAGAAGGACACGCTTTAGTGGCTACATTTGCCAATTAAAGGGTTAGTTCACCCAAAAATGAAAATTCTGGCATTAGCTCCTCTCCCTAATGTCGTTTAGGGAGGAGGACACCCGTAAGACCTCCGTTCATCTTCACACACAGTTTATTTTATATTTAGCCCGAGAGCGTATGCAAGTGTATGCACACTATACTGTCCATGTCCAGAAAGGGAATAAAAACATCATCACAGTAGTCCATATGAGACATCAGTGGGTTAATTAGAGTCTCTTGAAGCATCGAAAATACATTTGGGTCCAAAAATAACAAAAACTATGACTTTATTCATAACCGTTCTAATCTGTGTTTGTGGATTGAAAACAAACGCATAAGAGAAGACAATGCTGAATAAAGTTGTAGTTTTTGTTATTTTGGGACCAAAATGTATTTTCGAAGAGATTCTAATTAACCCACTGATGTCTCATATGGACTATTTTGATGATGTTTTTTATAGAAAAGGGACAGTATAGTGTGCATACATTCAATAATGAAACAGAAAGCTCTCGGATTAAATATATAATATCTTGAACTGTGTTCTGAAGATGAACGGAGGCCTTTACGAACGACATTACAGTAAGTAATTACTGACAGAGTTTTCATTTTTGGGTGAACTAACCCTTTATGCTTTTTAAAGCCAGGAAATTAAAATATGGACTTGAACTCAAAGTATTTATGTGGTGTGTCAGGCACAGTCTGTTCCGAAAGGGGCGGGAGTCTCCTTTGCAGTAATTGTCTTTATCAGGGAGCGTGAACGGGAGCAAACTGCCTTTATTTAAATCTCTCGAGCGAGATCAAAATGCAGGACCTGTCCAAAAAATAGAACTCTTAATTAATCTAAGTATAAAGTCTATCTACATAGGAGTATAAATATATATATTTAAGAGTATATATTGATATTGTCAAGCATTCCAGCATTTTCAACTATAACATTCGAAGAATGTTTTTCATAAACCGTTTGGTTTTTTTTAATTGTGAGCTCACACAGTGTCTTTATGTATGATTGTTTCCAGGTCACAGTCTTGTTTACATGTTTGGAAGGACAAAAAATAAATTGATGAAAGGAACTGCTTTTTATTTATTCAAACATTTTACAATAACACACTCATGTTTAATTCATCTCCAGTTAGTTTGCACTTTTAGAGCCCTTGAGATGTCCCTTTAGTGACCAGCAGGTGGCAGGAAAGATCTGTGAGATGTCCATTAAATAAGTGTCCGTTAATGTCACATTCTGGAATAGTGAATTATGTATTCGTAGTGTATGTTAATGTACCTGTCAAACATTTGAAGTAAAGTGCATGTTGTAATTATTAAAACATGCAATACTTTAGTTCAATCTGAGCCTGATTCAGTGAATTGCACCCTAAATCAGAAGACGCTGTAGTGTTTTATTGAACACACTATGCACTTTCTCTTTGTAATGCTGCTTGTGTTGTAAACCTCTTTTGTGGTGTTGCAAAGAGTGCTGGCGTTGGTCGAGCATGTGCTAAGAGAATCAATAATTCAAACGCAAAGTCTAATTTCCCTGCTTAGCCTGTCATATGAGATGAGTATCTCCTTCGGCCAGGAAAAAAACACTCCCAATGGAGGCTGCTACACTTTATCCATCCCCAAACATTTACTATATGCTTTACTGATTGAAAATATTGGATGACTAAAATATATTGATTTCACTTTATTCATAACAACTTTATCTCACTGGTGTTTATTCAATCCTCTCAGTTTTTCCTTCGGGTCTTTTAACAAAAAAAACACAAAAAAAGTTATTATTTATCTTTTCATAACAGTGAACAAAATGTTACCTGTGTTCTTTAAAATATGAAGGTATAAAAGTCGTACATGAGAAATACATCTATGAGAACCTACTTAAAAAATAGTACTGAAATCACACATACATACAGTAAACAATGATGTATGATGTAAATAGCATTTGTACAACAATTTTTCTTAATTGTTATATATAGTATGTTATAAAAAAATTCATATATAGATATATATATACATTACTGCTAGGCAATCAATTAATCTCATCCAAAATAAAAGTTTGTGTTTACATAATATATATGTGTGTTCAATTATTATGGATATATAAATACACACTTCTTAATGTAAGAAATGTGTGCATGTATATACTGTAACTTATATATATATATATATATATATATATATATATATATATATATATATATATATATATATATATATATATATATTATATATAAATAAAACAATGTTTTTGTTCTAAATGTATACATGCATGTATATTTATATATATATAATATATATAAAATAATACACATTACAAACACATATATTATGTAAACACAAACTTTTATTTTGGATGTGATTAAAGGTGCACTACGTAACATTTTTTCAGTAAAATATCCAAGAAATAGGCCAGTGTGACCAGAAAAGCAGAAATGGCGCCGCCGACTGTGGCATAATAAAAGTCCCGCCGCTCGTGAGGTGTGTGTTGCGTTCATCTTATTAACAATCGCTCCAGCGGCCTCGCTCGGCTCCACAACACTCGCTCTTTCTCTGCTTCACACTACAGTAACATTAATAATCACATCCATCAACATGATTTCTGAGTCAAACTACGCCTTTGTTTTGAATAGACGACCTCTAGCAGATGGAAAAGTTACATAGTGCACCTTTAATCGATTTCCCAGCACTAATATATATATATATATATATATATATATATATATATATATATATATATATATATATATATATATATATTATACACTGTAAAACTTTTTTTTAAGTTACCTGGTTGCCTTATATATATATTTATATATATATATATATATATATATACACACACACACACACACACACACACACGTCTGTGTGCATGTGTGTGTTATATTATTATTATATTAAATTATATTATATTATTATAGAATAAAAATAAATCAAAAGAAATAAATGAGTCCCTATAGACATTATGGCTTCCCCAACGGTCTGTTTTTTCCTGCTTATCTCCCGCTGACTGTTGTGTGGTCATAAATGATGATGGCTTGACGTCACGATCTCTTCTGTTTGCTCAACTCGGAGCCGTGAGATGATTGTGGCTCTGAGTGTGTTCTCGTGTGTATCTGTGTGGCTAACAGCTCTGACCTTTGATCTGACGTTGCTTTAACAGCTCTGACTCGGTCAGTTTTGCCTTGGGAATGGCCACTAGGACATGTTTTTGATGTGTTGTGTAACTTGTGTGTGCATCTAGCCGTTTATAGTAAAAATGA
Organism: Pseudorasbora parva; assembly: GCF_024679245.1. Classification (NCBI taxonomy): domain Eukaryota; kingdom Metazoa; phylum Chordata; class Actinopteri; order Cypriniformes; family Gobionidae; genus Pseudorasbora; species Pseudorasbora parva. Next base: position 3,218,136 of record NC_090194.1, on the reverse strand, counting down.
CTCTGTGTCAGGGTGTGTTGTGTTGTGTTGTAGTTTAAGCATCTGTTTATTCTATCTCATACACCCCAGCTCACCCTGCTCTCTGAGTTTTGGCTGGATGCAGTTTGCCAGAGGGGCTCGAGTGCATTTAAGATATTAGCTTTGACTGCAAAACCACATGATCGTGTCCGAGTGGCCCAGGGTGTAATCACAGAACGGAGCTCATCGGCCCCTAATAATCCAGCAGTCCGACCGCATCCACCTCAGCCCTGTTTCCATGGCAACGCTCCATCCTAAAGAAACAGGAGCGAGGAGGTATTCACCTCCAAGGGCTGAGGCCACTGTACCGCTGTGACAAGCCCCAATCCCTGTCCTGTTGCATTATCATTCCCAGAGATTCACAGGAGCTGCTCAACATTAGAGCCGCTGTCCCGTCTCACTGAACAACACTAGAGCCGCCCGGCCGGGTCTTTAATCTTCGTAAATTGCCTCCTATAGCCTGACAAGCCAGAGCCACATCAAGATGTTTGGTCTGGAAACTCACCATTGACCGCTCAATCCGAGGGGCGGATAAACGGTTGTCTTTCAAACTCCCTCTGCACTCCCTCCGTATCCGGTCAGCAAAATTCAGAACACATCTTCCCTTTTTAAGAATGACTTCAGTGCCGTTCTTTGTTCTTTTCTCAGAGAAAAGCTTAACTCCAAGTCTTCCAGAGTCGCGGTCAAAGCTGATTCAAAAGTCTGCCGTTCGCCAGTTTCTGTGTTTACTAGAAGCACGCAAACGCAACTCGGCCGTCATTATGTTAAGCCCCGCCCACCAGCTCTATACACGATGTGATTGGCCTGACCAGAGTTTGGCGTTTACAGCTCAGAAGTGTATAGAGAGTTGCTAGACGACACTCGCGGCAGATTAGATTTGCTGCCACTAGGGTGCGTCTAGATTTTTAGGCTAGGCCTCCTAATCATCCCCCTCTCCTGATTGGCTTCATCACTCGGTCTCCTCTCCACCAATCAGCTGGTGTGTGGTGGGTGCAATATGGCTGCCGTCGCATCATCAGGTGATGCTGCACATTAGTGGTGGTTTGAGGAGATTCCCCCTTCAATGTAAAGCCTTTGAGTGCCTTGAAAAGTGCTATAGAACAAAAAAAATATTATTATAATTATTTACTGGCCTTCAGTCTCTAAAGAGTCAAACGAAAGGAAAGTCAGTCTGAGAAACTGATACTGTCCGTGTGGCATGAACTGTGACTGCAGTCATTTATTAACCATAGGCATGTACATGATTTACTGATGTGAGAAACATTATATAATGGGTTGATAATGACTTGGTAGTGAAAGGGGGGAAATAGTAATAAAGTGTTACCCATAATATTGGTTTAAAAAAATGATAATTTCCAGAGATTCACAGGAGCTGCACAACATTAGAGCCGCTGTCCCGTCTCACTGAACAACACTAGAGCCGGTGTTGGGTAAGTTACTCTAAAAAAAGGAATTAATTACTAGTTAATAATTACAATTAATAATTACTCTCTCTCCAAATAGTATTTAATTACTAATTACTTTCTAAGTCCTATATCCACCTCGAGTTAAGCAACGTTTTTTTTAATTCATTCAAATACATAATATAAAACTACATAAATTACTCTTATTAACTGACCAAAGTATAGGATACATAAAAACATACATTTTAAAGTTAGACTTTAAATGTTGTTGTTAAGCCCACTATTGAATTATGTATAGTTATATTTAGTATTAAGTTCAATTACATCAGAAGTAACTAATTAAATTACATTAAAAAAATCCCTTAAAAAAAAAAAAAGAGAGTAATCCCTTACTTTTTTCAAGGGAAAAGTAATTCAATTACAGTAACTAATTACAGCCAACACTGACTAGAGCCGCCCGGCCGGGTCTGCACCGGCCTTCAGTCTCTAAAGAGTCAAACGAAAGGAAAGTCAGTCTGAGAAACTGAGACTGTCCGTGTGGCATGAACTGTGACTGCAGTCATTTATTAACCATAGGCATGTACATGATTTACTGATGTGAGAAACATTATATAATGGGTTGATAATGACTTGGAGTGAAAGGGGGGAAATAATAATTTCAATAATAATTTAATAATAAAGTGTAAGAAAGTAATAACGTGTTACCCACAATATTGGTTTAAAAAACACAATAAACATAATCATACATGAAATGGTTATTTGTCAAAAAATCTATTTGTTCATCCATCTTCCATCCTATCTATCTATCTATCTATCTATCTATCTATCTATCTATCTATCTATCTATCTATCTATCTATCTATCTATCTATCTATCTATCTATCTATCTATCTATCTATCTATCTATCTATCTATCTCTGCCTTTTATGCTTGTTTTAGCTGTATTGTGTATTGTTTTGTGTATTTGTCATTTGCAAATAATATTTTTTTGGAATTGTTTTGTGTTGATATTAACTATATATTTTTGTGTCATATTTTATTGCTCTTTTAACATCTTGGCCAGGATACTACAGATACAAAATAGCCTCTTGGCTAATTCTAGCTTTTTCATGTTCATGTGTTTTTATGCAATTGCATTGCCCCCTTACAAATAAATTAATGTCTATCCATCCATCCATCCATCCATCCATCCATCCATCTATCTATCTATCTATCTATCTATCTATCTATCTATCTATCTATCTATCTATCTATCTATCTATCTATCTATCCATCTATCCATCTATCCATCTATCTATCTATCTATCTATCTATCTATCTATCTATCTATCTATCATCAGTGCGGATTTAATCATAATTTAACTAAAAAAATAAAAAAATATTTAATGCTGTTTAACGCAGAGTTCACCTGTACCCGAAGTGATGACGTGTCAGTCAGTGCACGCAGGGGGGCGTTGCGCGCGAGTGCAGGTGCATCATCTGAACCGCCGCTAGTGTGCACGCGCTCTCCAGAGTCAGAGTAGAGAAACTCTCGCGCTGTCTGAGAGAATTTACACCGCGAAACAAACGGACACTTGTTCAGTCTCACACCGCTGATCCCGAGGAGTCCAAGAGGATGTAGCGTCGGTCTTCCCAGCGCTGGTTTTTGAGGAGAACACACAGCTTTAGGACACTTGAAAGAGCCTCGGTGCTTTGATTAGTTTTGTAGATAACTGTTATCTACTCCACGCGCACTGTTAATACGGACGAGCGCGCGCAGAGCGGACACTTCACATGCGGAGCCATGGAGACGCAAACCGCAGCGAAACTTCACACCTGCCTGTCAATATTCACATTTATGTGCTGTATTATTTTAGGTAAGCTGCTTCTAAAACACTATTTCAACTGTTTCTGTCTGAGTTGGCTATGTAAATACTTCACGTTTACACAGTTCGGTTTCATTCAGACTGTTCAAAAGTCCAAAGATTAAAAACAAAACAAGTCAACTGTATGTCTAATATATAGGCTACTATTATACACTATTTAATTTGCTATAACATGTTAAATGTATTGTATAATAGCCGATTTCTTGCTGATGTTTTCAGTCCAAATGTAAAACTACGTTACAAGCCATAGCCTCGGTTTCACAAGTTATTACAGAAACCTGTTAGTTTAACCAAGCTACATATTAAAACAATGTTTATATATTATATTATATTTATAATTACGTGTGTGTGTATTGTAACATTCATATAACATGTAATTAACTTGAGCCTAATTATTTTACATTTTCTAATTGTTTTCCTTATTTTGTTTAGTCTTTTGACCTAAATGAACGTAACCCTTAATATTACTCCTTGGTGTCCCGCATTAGTGAAGGTAAACCCTTGAGTCACCTGCCCTTATAATACACTGTTATCTAAACATTTCCATGACTAGACTGGGTGTGGTTATCTGCTTAGTGCTTACAGAGTCATTTGAAAAGCTGCTTTTCTGGGCAATAATGTCATTTGCCTTGAATTATGTGAAATTCAAACAATTGATATTGTTTGGATCTGAGTCTTGTATTAATATTGTAGCTGTTGTAAGTAACAGGATCTGACTTATGGGAGTACTGAGATGACTAATCATTGTTTTCTCATGAAAACATGCACAGAGCGACACACATTTTGCAGGTGCATCCTCTTTGCAGTGCCTGGAAAGGAGGGAAGTGGATGAAAATGAAATGGATTAATATAGCATGGTGTTTCCTTGAGTAGATTAGGTATGGAAAATGGACAGAGCATGATCAGTGTTGATGGAGGCAAGGCGAGTGAGAAATATTGAAATGCCTTGAAAACTGGAGCTGCAGGACTCATGTTTGTAGTGCAAACCAAGGATTTACTAATCCCGCTGGAATGAAATGGCGCAGAAAAATTCCATCGCAGGTTTCTGTGTTAAGCCCAGGTGGCAGGGATAAAATTAGTTCAGAAGAACATCATAAGTTACAGTAATCCTGCATTGCTTTGGAGTCAAAGCTTGGCTTTTGGTGAAAGCCCTTGTTGGCCTTTTGGCGACACTGGTAAGAACAAAGCAATTTCAGGGGTAATTCAAAGGTTTACTTGTTTGTCCTGTATTTATATTTATAAGAACAAAACAACAACTCTAATAGATAAAATTGTCGTTTAAGGATCAAACTGAAAACTGTTTATTTAAAGGGTCCCAAAACGTATTTAAAGGCACATTATATAAACTTTTTGGATCCAAAAACCACTAGAAAAATGTTGAACTTGTACTTACATGATCCCAAATGTTTCCAAGAATGCTTAAATCCAGAGAAATAAGCCATTTTTAAACCAGGACACAGACCGTGTGTCGCTTATCAACGACATCATACCCGCGTTACCCCCAATTGTTAATTTTTTTATTTTGTAGAAACCATGGAAACACCAAAGATGCTTTAATATATTCGGTGTTTGGTCCCACTTTATATTAGGTGCCCTTAACTACTATGTACTTATTGTGTTTATATTGAATTGCAAAACAATTTTGCTTATATTGAGGTGGAATATGGTTAAACTTTGGGACAGGTGTGGTGGTGTGGGTCAGTTTAAGGGTAGAGTTAGGGTCAGGTGTGGTGGTGTGGGTCAGTTTAAGGGTAAAGTTAGGGACAGGTGTGGGTCAGTTTAAGGGTAGAGTTAGGGTCAGCTGTGGTGGTGTGGGTCAGTTTAAGGGTAGAGTTAGGGTCAGGTGTGGTGGTGTGGGTCAGTTTAAGGGTAAAGTTAGGGTCAGGTGTGGTGGTGTGGGTCAGTTTAAGGGTAAAGTTAGGGTCAGGTGTGGTGGTGTGGGTCAGTTTAAGGGTAGAGTTAGGGTCAGGTGTGGTGGTGTGGGTCAGTTTAAGGGTAGAGTTAGGGACAGGTGTGGTGGTGTGGGTCAGTTTAAGGGTAGAGTTAGGGTCAGGTGTGGTGGTGTGGGTCAGTTTAAGGGTAAAGTTAGGGCCAGGTGTGGTGGTGTGGGTCAGTTTAAGGGTAGAGTTAGGGTCAGGTGTGGTGGTGTGGGTCAGTTTAAGGGTAGAGATAGGGACAGGTGTGGTGGTGTGGGTCAGTTTAAGGGTAAAGTTAGGGTCAGGTGTGGTGGTGTGGGTCAGTTTAAGGGTAAAGTTAGGGACAGGTGTGGTGGTGTGGGTCAGTTTAAGGGTAGAGTTAGGGTCAGGTGTGGTGGTGTGGGTCAGTTTAAGGGTAAAGTTAGAGACAGTTGTGGTGATGTGGGTCAGTTTAAGGGTAATGTTAGAGACAGGTGTGGTGGTGTGGGTCAGTTTAAGGGTAAGGTTAGAGACAGGTGTGGTGGTGTGGGTCAGTTTAAGGGTAAAGTTAGAGACAGGTGTGGTGGTGTGGGTCAGTTTAAGGGTAGAGTTAGGGTCAGGTGTGGTGGTGTGGGTCAGTTTAAGGGTAGAGTTAGGGTCAGGTGTGGTGGTGTGGGTCAGTTTAAGGGTAAAGTTAGGGTCAGGTGTGGTGGTGTGGGTCAGTTTAAGGGTAAAGTTAGGGACAGGTGTGGGTCAGTTTAAGGGTAGAGTTAGGGTCAGCTGTGGTGGTGTGGGTCAGTTTAAGGGTAGAGTTAGGGTCAGGTGTGGTGGTGTGGGTCAGTTTAAGGGTAGAGTTAGGGTCAGGTGTGGTGGTGTGGGTCAGTTTAAGGGTAAAGTTAGGGTCAGGTGTGGTGGTGTGGGTCAGTTTAAGGGTAAAGTTAGGGTCAGGTGTGGTGGTGTGGGTCAGTTTAAGGGTAGAGTTAGGGTCAGGTGTGGTGGTGTGGGTCAGTTTAAGGGTAGAGTTAGGGACAGGTGTGGTGGTGTGGGTCAGTTTAAGGGTAGGGTTAGGGTCAGGTGTGGTGGTGTGGGTCAGTTTAAGGGTAGAGATAGGGACAGGTGTGGTGGTGTGGGTCAGTTTAAGGGTAAAGTTAGGGTCAGGTGTGGTGGTGTGGGTCAGTTTAAGGGTAATGTTAGGGACAGGTGTGGTGGTGTGGGTCAGTTTAAGGGTAGAGTTAGGGTCAGGTGTGGTGGTGTGGGTCAGTTTAAGGGTAAAGTTAGAGACAGTTGTGGTGATGTGGGTCAGTTTAAGGGTAATGTTAGAGACAGGTGTGGTGGTGTGGGTCAGTTTAAGGGTAAAGTTAGAGACAGGTGTGGTGGTGTGGGTCAGTTTAAGGGTAGAGTTAGGGTCAGGTGTGGTGGTGTGGGTCAGTTTAAGGGTAAAGTTAGGGACAGGTGTGGTGGTGTGGGTCAGTTTAAGGGTAGAGTTAGGGTCAGGTGTGGTGGTGTGGGTCATTTTAAGGGTAGAGGGGCAGGTGTGGTGGTGTGGGTCAGTTTAAGGGTAGAGTTAGGGACAGGTGTGGTGGTGTGGGTCAGTTTAAGGGTAAAGTTAGGGTCAGGTGTGGTGGTGTGGGTCAGTTTAAGGATAAATTTAGGGACGGGTGTGGTGGTGTGGGTCAGTTTAAGGATAAATTTAGGGACGGGTGTGGTGGTGTGGGTCAGTTTAAGGGTAAAGTTAGGGTCAGTTGTGGTGGTGTGGGTCAGTTTAAGGGTAAAGTTAGGGTCAGGTGTGGTGGTGTGGGTCAGTTTAAGGGTAAAGTTAGGGACAGGTGTGGTGATGTGGGTCAGTTTAAGGGTAGAGTTAGGGACAGGTGTGGTGATGTGGGTCAGTTTAAGGGTAGAGTTAGGGACAGGTGTGGTGATGTGGGTCAGTTTAAGGGTAGAGTTAGGGACAGGTGTGGTGGTGTGGGTCAGTTTAAGGGTAGAGTTAGGGACAGGTGTGGTGGTGTGGGTCAGTTTAAGGGTAGAGTTAGGGACAGGTGTGGTGATGTGGGTCAGTTTAAGGGTAGAGTTAGGGACAGGTGTTTTGGAGTGGGTCAGTTTAAGGGTAAAGTTATGGTCAGGTGTGGTGGTGTGGGTCAGTTTAAGGGTAGAGTTAGGGACAGGTGTTTTGGAGTGGGTCAGTTTAAGGGTAAAGTTAGGGTCAGGTGTGGTGGTGTGGGTCAGTTTAAGGGTAGAGTTAGGGACAGGTGTGGTGGTGTGGGTCAGGTTAAGGGTAGAGTTAGGGACAGGTGTTTTGGTGTGGGTAAGTTTAAGGGTAAAGTTAGGGTCAGGTGTGGTGGTGTGGGTCAGTTTAAGGGTAAAGTTAGGGTCAGGTGTGGTGGTGTGGGTCAGTTTAAGGGTAGAGTTAGGGACAGGTGTGGTGGTGTGGGTCAGGTTAGGGTTAGAGTTAGGGACAGGTGTTTTGGTGTGGGTCAGTTTAAGGGTAAAGTTAGGGTCAGGTGTGGTGGTGTGGGTCAGTTTAAGGGTAGAGTTAGGGTCAGGTGTGGTGGTGTGGGTCAGTTTAAGGGTAGAGTTAGGGACAGGTGTGGTGGTGTGGGTTAGTTTAAGGGTAGAGTTAGGGACAGGTGTGGTGGTGTGGGTCAGTTTAAGGGTAGAGTTAGGGACAGGTGTGGTGGTGTGGGTCAGTTTAAGGGTAAAGTTAGGGTCAGGTGTGGTGGTGTGGGTCAGTTTAAGGGTAAAGTTAGGGTCAGGTGTGGTGGTGTGGGTCAGTTTAAGGGTAGAGTTAGGGATAGGTGTTTTGGTGTGGGTCAGTTTAAGGGTAAAGTTAGGGTCAGGTGTGGTGGTGTGGGTCAGTTTAAGGGTAGAGTTAGGGACAGGTGTGGTGGTGTGGGTCAGTTTAAGGGTAGAGTTAGGGACAGGTGTGGTGGTGTGGGTCAGTTTAAGGGTAGAGTTAGGGTCAGGTGTGGTGGTGTGGGTCATTTTAAGGGTAGAGTTAGGGACAGGTGTGGTGGTGTGGGTCAGTTTAAGGGTAAAGTTAGGGTCAGGTGTGGTGGTGTGGGTCAGTTTAAGGGTAGAGTTAGGGACAGGTGTGGTGGTGTGGGTCAGGTTAAGGGTAAAGTTAGGGACAGGTGTGGTGGTGTGGGTCAGTTTAAGGGTAGGGTTAGGGTCAGGTGTGGTGATTTGGGTCAGTTTAAGGGTAGAGTTAGGGTCAGGTGTGGTGGTGTGGGTCATTTTAAGGGTAGAGTTAGGGACAGGTGTGGTGGTGTGGGTCAGTTTAAGGGTAGAATTAGGGTCAGGTGTTTTGGTGTGGGTCATTTTAAGGGTAGAGGGGCAGGTGTGGTGGTGTGGGTCAGTTTAAGGGTAGAGTTAGGGACAGGTGTGGTGGTGTGGGTCAATTTAAGGGTAAAGTTAGGGCCAGGTGTGGTGGTGTGGGTCAGTTTAAGGATAAATTTAGGGACGGGTGTGGTGGTGTGGGTCAGTTTAAGGGTAAAGTTAGGGTCAGTTGTGGTGGTGTGGGTCAGTTTAAGGGTAAAGTTAGGGTCAGGTGTGGTGGTGTGGGTCAGTTTAAGGGTAAAGTTAGGGACAGGTGTGCTGGTGTGGGTCAGTTTAAGGGTAGAGTTAGGGACAGGTGTGGTGGTGTGGGTCAGTTTAAGGGTAAAGTTAGGGTCAGTTTAAGGGTAGATTTAGGGACAGGTGTGGTGGAGTGGGTCAGTTTAAGGGTAGAGTTAGGGTCAGGTGTGGTGGTGTGGGTCAGTTTAAGGGTAGAGTTAGGGTCAGGTGTGGTGGTGTGGGTCAGTTTAAGGGTAGAGTTAGGGTCAGGTGTGGTGGTGTGGGTCAGTTTAAGGGTAGAGTTAGGGTCAGGTGTGGTGGAGTGGGTCAGTTTAAGGGTAGAGTTAGGGTCAGGTGTGGTGGTGTGGGTCAGTTTTAGGGTTAGGGTTAGGGTTAGGTGTGGTGGTGTGGGTCAGTTTTAGGGTTAGGGTTAGGGTCAGGTGTGGTGGAGTGGGTCAGTTTAAGGGTAGAGTTAGGGTCAGGTGTGGTGGTGTGGGTCAGTTTAAGGGTAGAGTTAGGGTCAGGTGTGGTGGAGTGGGTCAGTTTAAGGGTAGAGTTAGGGTCAGGTGTGGTGGAGTGGGTCAGTTTAAGGGTAGAGTTAGGGTCAGGTGTGGTGGTGTGGGTCAGTTTTAGGGTTAGGTGTCAACATTGTAAAAAACATGCATGTACACAATAAGTGTGTTGTATCAAATGATTAGTTAAATTGTTAGTACATAGTAGTTAAGACCATCTAATATAAACCTGGACCATGTGTTTTATTAGACACTGATCGGATCATTGATGGACAGAAACTAATGATTGTTCTCCAGCTCAACACAGTTAGTCTTATTGTTTAAATCTGGTGTTCTTGATCTACCGCACAGAGTACCATGTTTTACCGCCTAATATGATCTCGCTCACTGCAGTGTGAACAAGAGTCTCATAGTAGCGCAGAGTGAACGCACAGAGTAAAACTATAACATCACTACACACTCAGATGAGTGTTATATGATAAAACAGCTCCGCATTACCCCACACACATGAGCGGAAGAAGCAGGAAAACGGTCCGTGTCTTGGTTAAAATCACTTATTTCTCTGGATTTAAACAATCTTATAAACATTTGGGATATTGTAAGTACACAAGTCATCAAAACATATAACATTGATCTAGTGGATATTTTAATCCAAAAAATTATAATTTATAAAATTATATATTTAATCCAACAAAATATGTTGTTTTAGTGGTTTTTGAATATTATAATCCGAAAATCGTACATATTTTGCCTTTAATTTATATATATATATATATATATATATATATATATATATATATATATATATATATATATATATATATATATATATATATATATATATATATATATATATATACCAGTATATAAGTTATAATAATCAAAAACATCAAAGTGTGACTTTAGTGTCCAAACACTTTTGGTGGTCATTTCAGTTAGAATTGACTTTTTTCTTTTGGTTAGGGTTTGAGATTAGTGTTGTCGTGTATCAGGATGTCCCATATACGGAAGCGAGAGGAGTCCCTCTCTCAGTGCTGTGTCCCCAGAGGGACGTGCTCAGCACGGTCCGGGGTCATGAGAAAACTAGTGGGCGACTTTCCCAACTCTCTTCTTGGCCTATTGACATTCTTAAAAATACACTCACACATATGCGAAATGGCATCATAATCCTTTTTTTTTTTTTTTTAAAGACGTGCCATATCCTATTGGAGAGGTTTTTAAATCACACAGCTTGTACAGGGATGATGTTGTAGAACAGTTGCACTTATTTTTAGTAATGTCACCCACATACCACCATTGTCCTTTGACATGCCATTGTGTTGTTGGTGACAAATTTCCCAAGCATGATAAAGAAAGAATAAACATACCACTATTACGTTTATGAATGCAGTTTATATGTTTAGAATAGAACCATTGGCCTAAATCATTGTGAAGAAAAAATATGTGAACCCCTTGCAAAATCTGTGAAAATGTGATTAAAAAAGGAGAGATCATACAAAATACATGTGATTTTTTTTTATTTATTTAGTACTGTCCTGAATAAGAAATGTTACATAAAATATATTATAGTCCACAAGACAAAAAAAGCTGAATTTATAAAAATGACCCGTTCAAAAGTTTATTCCATTGATTCTTAATCCTGTGTGTCGTTCCCTGATGATCCATGGCTGTGTGTGTGTGCGCGTGCGCGCTCGTGTGTGTGTGTGTGTCGTTCCCTGATGATCCACGGCTGTGTCTCTTTTTTTGTCCTGAGCAACTAAACTGACCAACGTTCTTCAGAAAAATCCTACAGGTCCCGAAAATTGTCAAGCTTTTCTATTGCACATTTGAGCCCTTTCCAGAAGTGACTGTGTGATTCTGAGATCTAAGGACTCAAGAGACTCAAACACAACTATTAAAATAAGGTTGAACTTGAAACATTCACTGATGCTCCGGAAGGAAACATGACGCATTAAGAGCCGGCAGTGAAACCTTTTGAATTTGAAGATCAAGGAAAATTGCACTTAATTTGTCTTCTGGGAAACATGCAAGTATATTCTGTTGCTTCTGAAGGGCAGGACTAAATAAATACATATTTAAATAAAATAAGAAAAAAATGGATTTCTTCATCCTGTTAAAAAGTTATCAGTTGTCCTTATTTTGAAAAGATGGATCTCAGGATTATTACAGTCACTGCTGGAAAGGGCTCAAATATGAAGAAGATGCTTTCAGGGGACGAACAAGAGACTCAAGAACAACCATCACAAAACACACACACAGCCGTGGATCATCAGGGAATCACATACACACACACACACACACACACACACATGTTGGTCTATGTGGTTTACAGGGACTCTCCATAGGCGTAATAGTTTTTATACTGTACAAACCGTATTTTCTATCCCCTTACACTGCCCCTGCCCCTAAACCTACCCATCACAGGAAACATGCTGCATTTTTACTTTCTCAAAAAAACATAATTTAGTATGTTTTTAAGGCCGTTTGAATTATGAGGACATTTGATATGTCCTCATAAACCACATTTATAGTGTAATACCAGTGTAATACCCATGTAGTTATACAAACACACACACACACACGCCTGGTTCACTATCTTTGTGGGGACTGTCCATAGACATTATGGTTTTTATACCATACAAACTGTACATTTTATCCCCCTACACAGCCCCTAAACCTACCCATCACAGGAAACATTCTGCATTTTTACTTTCTAAAAAAAGTCATCCTGTATGATTTATAAGCCTTTTGAAAAGTGGGGACCACTGGCTGGTCCCCACAATGTAATATAAACAACATAAATATAAACAACAACACACACACACACACACACTCAGGGAACAACACAGTACTAAGAATCAATGGTATTTAATCTTTTGAATGTCATCATTTTTATAAATGCAGCTATTTTTTTGTCTTGTGGACTATATGTCATCAGGACAGAACTAAATAAGAAATAACATGCATTTTGTCGTATTTTGTTAATTACTTACATTTTCACAGATTCCGCAAGGTGTTCTTGCTGTGTAGATTTTAGTATATTTGAGTCAATTTTTAAAAATTAAATTGGATAAGATCATGATATATAGTCCTAATGCAGTCTCAGAACACCGGTGTGTGTCCGTCCATTTATCATTCGATTTACCGTGATGTGTTGTTGTGGCAGGCTGTCGTGTCGATGTGTCAGTTTAGTCTGACCTGAACTCATGCAGGCTGACGGTGTGTTGATGCTTTTACTCTGCTCTCTGTCTGGAGCAGGAGCGTGTGTGACCAGAGACACTAGGTCAGATGCGGAGACTCCTTCCTGTCAGCTCTCAAACTCATATAATATTATATCTGCGAGAGAAACAGACGGCCAAAGTTTCAGAGCCAACACAACCTACAGTCCATTTTAACCAAGCCATGCATATTTAAATGAGGGCAAATTGCAATTTTTTGGGGTAGCGTTGCACCATTTCCTAATTTGCATAATTCCTTTAGAGAACGCTGAAACAACGCAGACAGCGCGTGCACATGAATGTCAGCTATTCAATTTATTCATAGTGAATTTCTATTGTGTCTCGTGAAGAAGACTTGCATATCGTTATGAAACTTAATTTAAAATCATATTCATATTGGATGCTGCATTCCTATTATCTTCACAGTATTGATTTTCTGCAATTTAGCATCTTCACCCTTGCTTTTGAAATTAGGTTTTTGTTTTTGATAACTTGGCATCAAAACTATTGACGTGAAACTAAATGAATCCTGGAAATCCAGTGAATGCAACTCGGGCAAAGAGTAATCTTAGTGAGCTAGTTGAGCTTAGAGAAAGTGACAGAGTAATTACCACTGCTGAAATCCAGTGTAATCTCATATGGCTGGTCAGGAATCTTCCAGTCCTGAAATGCAGTGACAGCCACTTACTGTCTGCCAGATTGCTCCATTGTACCTGTCCTGGATCTTTCTGTTTGCACTGTCAGAAATGTTTTAACCTAAAACACTGGCCTCACATGATAGCATCTAGGTTGATTTATGCTGATTTATCATACAATCATCATTTTGTTTTATTTTGTTTTATTTTGTGAATTTTTATTTGGCTACATAAGCAGAAATCTTGAGCCAAACCCTATAGTGCTGCCTAGTAACGCTTGTTTCACACATACGCTGTATGCTATGTATTTCTTTCCGTACCCATGTTAACGGATTACAACTAGGGCTGTGCGATATTGAAGAAAAATGTGATATGCAACATTTTGTTAAATAATGCGATATTCGATATGCGATACGATATTGCAATTAGTGTGTAAAATCTATTTCAATTATTTAAAAACTGAGAATGATACCATTTGTGTTTCACATCCTCTCTGGGAAAAGAAAGCATCGCTACAACTTCTGAAAGTGACTAGCAGTGTTTTAACAAACATTTATGTCACAAATCGTTCACGTTTCGGTGTGTGTGTGTTTGTGTGTCAGACAGCGCAAGACTGCAAGGTATTGTTTTTCGCAAGTTATTGCGTTTAACTATTTTTAACGTCAAACAAGTCCCATAAGTAACAGTCGTGTGCCCAGTCTATTCTCTGCTATATGCGTCGACCTAAAATGTACACTTTTCACAATGTTAAAGTAGCCTATTCAAATCATTCTGATATTGCGAGTCGTTGCGAAATGCATATTGCGATATGTACATTTGCGATATTTCGATCATTTTGATATATTGCACATCCCTAATTACAACTTCCACACTGCACGTGGATGCGGTCCGTATACAGCAGTGCTGTGATCGTTTCCACACAGAGTCTATTTTCGCTGTGCTGGATGCGCTGATTTAAAGTGACAGTGCATTGTTCACATTAAAATAAACATGAATTTGCGTGAAAATGTAATTTCACCACGGATGCATAACATTTGAATATATCTTATATTTAATAAAATAAATACATTTGCAATATGCTGCTGCTGCAACTGGACATGCAAATGTTTGGGCTTTGTTTCTATTTGATAGAATTGTAAATATATCTATTAAAATACTGATATTTTGGACTAACTCCTCCCTGAACCACCCGCTGCCCTGTATCTTGTTCTCTCATCGGCTGTCGGTCATAGCCGATGTCATTTTCAGTCAGAACTCATTTCACACAGCAGGAGTTTGAATCACCGACAGGTCCAGATATTAAGCTTGCTAAATATCTCACGGCCGTCGGCGATTGTCTTTGATTGTGTCTTTGATCATTCACACTGCATGATTGTCACTCACATGCTCGAGAACCGATTTACCTATGATCTCGGGCTTTTGTCGGCAATTTCGCAAAACCTGTCGGTGCATCAAAATCGGGGCTAAAATCGGGCAGTGTGAACTCGGCTTAAAGGGGTACTTCAGCGCTGGGAAGATGAATCTGTATTTAAACTGGGTCATCAATGTAGTAGAAATGTGAAATTATTTTTGAAATTGGTGCCTTCTAGACTGAGAAAAGACAGAAAACGTATTTTTGTCTCATGGGGATGAAAGACTACAACTCCCAGAATGCTTCGCTGCCCTGTGAGGCCATTCCCAAAGCCACCTACTGGATTACTGTGACTGAGCTGGAGAAGACACTACAATTAAAAACTGAACGTGTCTGTTCAATATAATGAGTGAGTCGCCGTGCGAGTATCACAGCACTGACTGCAGGAGTGAGATACATGAGCTGATGAGCTCTCGTGATGAGAGCTGAGGTAATCGCGACTACACTCGCGGTATACATTCACAACGCGAGTTCAGTCTGGCGCGTTTCAGTTCATGCCTTTGCAAGCGTAACTTTCACAGAAATTAATTTGACAAGTTAAAAGACTTCCATTGTTCACCATAGCTCCGTTTAAATGAGTGCCTGTAGCTGCGAGCTGAGCTGTGAGTGTGATCTCCATCTCCCATGCGCAGGTGTAAAACATGTGGAAATGGCTCCCTCTGCTGGCTGTAGTCTTTAGCCTTTGGCCAAACATTCCTCCTATAGGAAGAATTTTTCCTGAAATAAAATGCATAAATCTCTTGTCTCAGGGGGATATGAGGGGGGAAAGCACATTTATTTGAATATACTCCAGGGTTTCTACTGATACAAAGCCATATGCTAATCGCTGAAGTAACCCTTTAAGAATAAGTGTGTGAAAGTTTTTCAAGAACAACTGTTATGCTCATCATCGAGATCGCACAGTGAGCACCCGGCTTAATGGTTATTTGACCAGACTGTTCTAGAAAAATTAATTAAGCACACACTGCTACCTTGATGCCTGTTGGCCCACAGTTATTGTTAAGCACTGATTAAGAGTTTCTTTGGGTAAAATTGACAGCCTTGGGGTCATGTGTTGTATAAGACCACCTCTTTTTTTCAGAGAAATGGCCAGAGAACCAAAAATGAGCAAGACAATGAGGGAAAAAATGTGGATAATTATGAAGAGAGAGAGAAGAAAAGTTCAGAAGGAATCAGAAGTAAGCTGTCACTGAGGTTATGCCCACCTGTCATCCCCTCAGCCATTAGTGGACAGAAAGCTCTACTTTACAGTTCATCAGCACAATTTCAGCTCCTGTGTGGGTATAGCCTTAACCTCAGTGCTGTAAGAACAAAAAAACACCCTGCACACAGTCATTTATAACCTTTGAGAACAGTCATCTTCACATATAATTACACACTCGTACGTCAGACTTGAACTGAAGGGTCCTGAACCGGTGTTTACATTCTGGCAACTATAACAATAATTTTGGCGCAGCTCTCATTATAAGCTGTAATTATAGACTCTCAGAGGGAGTGTTAGGATCACTGGCACACACCAGTGCTAAGACTTCATTATGTTAATGACAGCTCGGAGGTAAAGACCCTGTCTCGCTGGTTTTATCTTCCCATCGGGCTTTCACAGACAACGCTGTCAGAGCCATTTCACGATTCCAACTAAAATGAACAATGATTTAATTAGCATTTTAATTCTCCCTTCCACTCCGTTCCATGATTTACAGGAAAGATGTTGCTGTAATTCAATCAATGGTGCCAGGAGAATGGGTTGTTCCTGAATAACACATTAAGTGTTAATGTGAGTTCAATGAATCCAAAGCAAACATTTTTTGGCCACTAAAGTTGCACTGAACGAATGGCCATTGCCCCACACGAGTTTAAATTGGGGAGATTGATCAGGGGGCCAAGCCTCAGGCACTGACCTCTTGTTTCATGCTTTTTCATTAGCAGTGTTAAGGGTTAAATACTTCACAATGAGCTTACTATGTTTAGATTTAAACCCTATTGTTTAGCAGCCACACATCTTGTGCCAAGTCTAAGGGAAAATTAAGAAAAATGGCTTTGTTGTGGGAAAACAATCACGGATTTCATCAATACTCACATAATGCATATAGTAACCTGCAGTTTTATGCTGTGAAAAAAAATGTCAATAAAGAAACCGACTGTAAGTTACATTTTAATTTGTATATTGGTATTTTGATTAAAGTTCAGGCTGCTTGGCTCTCTGTGACCCTCATTGACATTTTGCGAGAGTTTCTTTCCTCATTAGAGACTGATCATTACTGTCATTGATTTTCTCACTTAAATCCTGTAGTCATTAAGGTGGATCCTCTTTGGCTCATTACAGAGTTATTTTTGGCTCTCATTTGCAGAAGTTGTAGTATTTCCAGTTGAAAGTGTTGTTCAGAAGCGTTGTGCTAGGGCAAAATCAAAATTGTTGATGCTTTCCATACTATAGTAATTAATTAATTTAATTAATAAATAAATATTTTTTATTAATAGGATACATTTTTTTCTTCCCACTTTTGTGGCCCACATGCTTAGTGTGTTCAGGAAAATAAAAACTCCCCCTCCAGCGCAAGAACAAATGTACCTTATTTGTAAACATGCTCTTGAAAAGTAGAGTTGCACTCTATGAACCTCTGTTTGCTCAGTCATGGACCTTCTTCTAAGAGCTCATGTGCTCCATGTGGTTCTGGGACCAAATAACTGTTTCCCACCTTCAGTTCAGACTAAAGCCAAACTCGGCAAAGAGACCACTTTCTAGAATAAGGTCAAAACAAGTCATGGTGGAAACTAGTCATGACAGACGGAAGCTGCACTTTGACAAGAAACGCTGCTCTTTTTTATGCCATTTGTGCCCACCCAAACCCACCCAAAATCAGATGCTCTGGCCAATTTTACTGCTAAACTAGAACCCCTGTACTCTGGCCCATACCGTGTTGCTCGAGTTTTGTCTGATGTATAGACTTGCGAACCTGGACACGGGAGAGGATGCTGGAGTCTTGTAGTGAATATGCAGCCTTTACACACTTGAAACTCGTGCGGCGGTCATATGGAAAATGTGCTTGAAAAAGGGATTGAAAGGCCCCATGGAGCTTTGGAGGACAGTCAGTTGGGGCAACAGATGAGTGGGGACCAACTTCGAGCCCAATGCTGTTCTCCACCTAATGAGGCTGCTGTTGCTTGGGACAATCTCTCTGATAATGCTCATGACATGACTAGGGGTGACACAAGTTTTTCAACTCACCCCACTGACTCTGACGCTAACGAAACTACACATGCACAACTTCCTGACTTTGACACTGAGCTACAGAGTAATCACTACAATCTCAAACCTAGATTGGCCCCTAGAATCACCTCAGGGTGGTCAGACAAGAAATGGACTAACGAGTATCATTGGACCTAATGTAATAAGGTGTTTAATGTTTTTGAATTTCTTAAGCGTTAAAACTAAAATGTTCTTTTCTTGCATGAGAATGGGAACCTTGAAAGTGTGTTTTTGGTTCTTATGTTTTCAAAAAAAGAGAGAATTTTTGCACGTAAGGTTGGTTACACAAGCTTTTATTTTCTATGTGATGTGTCTTTGAGGAGCATACTGTGTAATGTATAGGTTTTACTGACATGTATGCAGTTATTGCCTTCTGTATGTGAAACATTATATAGGTTGATGACTTTCTGAGTTTCCATGTATGGGACTAGTTTCAAATGTTGTCCTTATGTTGTGTACGGCTGGGGACAGCCTTTTTTTTCCGGTGGGGAATCTGTAACGACCAAAACCTATGTTTTTGCATGCATCACATTATTGTGCAGTGGCCCCTTTAAGAGACTGATCACTTGACTTATAACACGCACTACGTGCTGGTGACGTAGAAGAGCGGTATCTTCAGTGTGATGAGAGCCACGGTAGATGATACATCTTTGTGGCAAGCAGTGGGGCGGGGGACCATGAGATCGGGCCGGTGATGAGTGGTAATGAGTAGCTGCGCGACACACCGGGTCTCGTCTCGCGGCCAAGTGACGGGAGCATAAAAGGAGGAGCGAAGGCAGCGAATGACGAGAGAGGACCAGGCCTGGATTTATGTTATGTTTCGTTTACGTTTTGTTGTGTGTGTGCGGGCAGTCGTCCTTGAGGGGCTGCCTGCGGTTTACTTTCGTTTTGTTTATTTATTTTTAATTAAAGTTTGTTAAACGTTCGCCGGTTCCCGCCTCTTTCCTTCCATCCACGAACCACGTTACAATCTTGCTCTACCTTCCTGTGATAATATTTGATTACTTTTATTTTTTGACGCTGTGAAAGAGTGAATCCCTCATGTATGAGGCAGCGTGTGTCTGTGTACCTGCCATTAAACATGTGAAATACAGACTTTTTCGCCTTCACGCCCTTTATTTTCATGATTCAACGAGAGTAATCTGGGTCAAAGCATTACAGAATCCACAGGTGATGTTTCTTTAGCACTGATTTTTGAGCCACAGAGAAATGTGAAACACTCATTTGTGGATCAGACTTCTGAAAACTCACTTATTAGAAAAATATGTTCTTTCTAAAAGCTCTAAAGAAGACTAATTAAAGAGCTCTGATTTGCCGTTGCATTTATGTGCATTTTATTTCTTAATTGCACAGCCCTACAGTCTTCTGCAGATGCAATGCTTTAAATGTTTTATTTATTTGAATCTAAGCATATAGACTATTTCTATGATAATGTATGATAATTGTATCCTCCTAAAGCCCAGGGGTGATGTTGCATCTCTGCGGTGTATATATCGAGCTAATATCTCACACGCTGCTGCTCACATCAGCTACATCAAGCATGCCGTCTTAAAGCAGGGTAATGTGGTATGCCTTAGTACATGCAGGGACACGCGTGTTGTGTGTGTGTGTGTGTGTGCATTTGAGATGGTGTAGATAAACCTGCGCACCAATGTCCCCACGTCTACAATGAAAGCTGGATATCTCTACTTGATACCTCATCGAAAACATCTTCTATCCCAGAATGCATTGCTCATTACCCAAGTCTTGCATGCCTGAGGCCATTGGTATTCCATTGGATCAAAATTCTCAGATGTACTTGATTAAGTCAAGCCCAGGTTTTTGATTGTCCTTTATTGCATAAAATCTAGCCTTTTTATTTCCCCTGTATGCTGTAGCGTGGTCTTCATCGTGTGGAGCTCAAATCATTTTCATGATGTTCTGCCACCGCAATCTGCGGCGTAGCATTTTTTTCCCGCTTTATCTTTCCCTCCTCTATTTTGTTCCTAATTTATACAGGCAGCACTCCATGCATCCTTCCATTCCCAGTTTGCTCTTGACATTTGTGGAAACACTTATGAAAATAATAGCCCAGGGTCCCCCAACAGAGCGTCACTTCCAAAACATATTAAAGTGAATGAGAGAGATGTCCTGTTCTCACCCTGTGCCCGATCCATTACTGGCAGTCACTGTCATTAGCCATTCATTCCCACTCACCACTCAGAAATAATCAGTACAGGAGGCGCACTGGGGAGTTCATCTTCTCCCCATCGGAGTAAAAATAGCCTGAGCTGTCAGGAGCAGGCCTGCTTTTCCCCTCCACTATCGATAATTCAGGCTCCTAATTACTGTGTGATACATAATTGAGCACTTGATGAAAACCTGTGAATGTTCATTTAAACAGTTTCACCTTTAACCTGCTGCCTCTCACAATGGCAGCCTTGGAGGGTTTCCGAATACTAATGAGATTGGGAATGATTGAGAGCCAAGCATTTATCTTTCAGATTAATAGAATTCATCCAAAGATAAAAATACCATTTTGCACACATTGTTCAGGCATGGTTTGAGGAACATAAGGGGTTCAATGTGTTGCCCTGGCCTCCAAATCCCCCAGATCTCAATCCAGTTGCGCATCTCTAGGATGTGCTGGACCAAGATGTTTGATCATCCACCTACAAGAATTAAAGGATCTGCTGCTAACACATTGGTGCCAGACAGTTGCCAGAACTGTGTGCGTGCGTATTTGTGTGTGTGAGGCTGCATGCATGCGAGGCTTTGTGCCTCTGTGTGTGTGCGTGCGAGGCTGCATGCATGTGAGGCTTTTTGCGTCCAAGTATGTGTGCGTGCGAGGCTGCATGCGTGTGCGTACCAGGCTGTGTTCGTCTGTGTATGTGTGTGTCTGTGAGTGTGTGTGCAATGCTGCATCCGTGTGTGCGGTGACTGCATGTGTGTGCGTGCGAGGTGTGTAATTATGCGAGTGTGTGTGCGAGGGTTTGTGCGTGTGAGGCTGCATGCGTGTGCGTGCGAGACTGTGTGTCCGTGTGCTTGTGAGTGTGTGTGTGCATGCAAGTGTGTGTATGCAAGTGTGTGTGTGGGAGGCTGCATGCATGTGTGTGTGTGTGCGCGTGCGTAAATGTGTGTGTGTGTGTGTGTGTGTGTGTGTGTGCGAAGTTGTGTGTGTGTGTGTATGCAAGTGTGATATTGAAAACTGCGAAATTGAAAATTGAGGTTGCAACGCAATACCGAATCGTTGAAATAATAATTATAATAATTGAATCGTGAGACCAGTAGCGATTCACACCCCTAGTGGTCATAATGTTTCAGTTCATCAGTGTATATAATACTGAAATATTGTTTCAGCTTTCTGGACTGAAGCTATGCATTTTAAATTACATTACAGCCAGATGCTGATAACTGCAGAATGAATTATGCATTTTAATTATGTTCATAACAGTCAAGTGGTCTAGTATAAAATGAAAACTGAATGCTGGCAGTCTTTAGAGAACAGATATTCTCAGGGGTCAGTGGGCAATGGAAAGAACTCTTTCTAGGATAAATGATCGTCTTGTAATACATCGAGCAGAGGCTGTGAGGAAATGTCTGGATCAGAGAGTATTGAAGTGAGGTGTCTATTAAAAACACAGAACGATTCTGAGCTCCAGATCTGACTGTTTAATCGAGCCTGCGAGGATTAGGGTTGGATTATTCAGGCATTGCGAAGAATCAGCAAATTAGCTAGTGGGTTTAATCCGAGAATAGGACACACACCGAATAAACACAGATACTGTTTGAGTGTGTGTGGAGAGGGTATACTCAATAATGAAATGTATATAACAATTGGACTGGCCAATATGACCTATTTGTACTACTTTGAGACTTGTTTTTATATAATGTGAAGCAGCCGTTGTGTGATTTGTTACACTTGCCATTAGAGCTGCTCGATTATGGCAAAAATCATAATCATGATTATTTTGCTCAGTATTGAAGTCATGATTATTTAACATCTCATTATTATAGGTGGCTGATATAATCAAAGTCTTATGTCCGGACAACTGAAATTAGATTTTTTTTATCTATTGATTTGATCTAACTCTTGTAGCACAAGTCGACTTGCATACCGCTGAGGGCCGGAAGAAACTAGTTATTTTACTCTATAAAGTTTTAAATATGGATATTTTTCTTACACAAAAACGCACCACTTCACTTCAGAAGGCCTTTATTAAGCCCCCGGAGCTGTGTGGAGAAGTTATATGATGGATAGATGCTCTTTTATTGACACTACAATTCACTGCCATAATAAAGCTTTGAAGAGCCAGGACATTTTTAATAAAATTCTGCTTTTATTCGTCTGAAAGAAGAATGTCATATACACATACATAGTGTCAGAAAAAAAGGTACATTACTGTCACTAGGGCAGTACTCTAAGGTACAAAACCGAAAAGGTATTACCACATACTCTTAAAGTACTAATATGTACCATTTAGGGGTGAGTAAGGTACAAAGATGTACCTTTCCACTTTTGTACCTTAGGGTACTGCCCCAGTGACAGCACTGTACCTTTTTTTCAGAGATTGTTGGATGGCTTGAAGTTGAGTAATGGGCTAATTTTCATTTTTAGGTGAACTATTCCTTTAAGTAAAGGTCTTTACATTTCAGGAAACTGAGTTGGCTTTCTTGAACTTGAGATCAGCGTAAATGCAGGATCAAGGTCTTTACCATCAAAGCCACAGTATCCTTTGCTTTTCCAAATCACCTTACCGAATATTACATCTTGTGCAGGTTGATAACTTGGACGTGATGTTGAAATCATTCTCCAAAGCTTAATAAAGACATGAAAGATTTGAAATGCACAGTCGCGGAGGATTACTACGGCGCCTGAGGATTGGGTGCACGGTAGTACTTTGCATCTCACACATTTTAGCGTAACTGGGATTTTATATCATCTTTGGAAACGCTATGCATAGTATTCTGGGATATGTGAAGAAACACCTTCAGATTCACATTGTTCAGCATTCAGCTGTCGCAAATTAACTTAGAGATTCATTTTCACATTTTTCTTTTGAAGCGTCAATGTTTTGGCCATGAATGATAGTTGCAGCTCAGTGAGTCAGACGGCTGTCAAACCTGCACACAGGTGATAAGTTATGTGCCGTGAAGGAAGTTTGTCCCTCAAGTAAGTTTTTGATTTCTGGTGGCAGAATTAAGGTAAATCACATGCCATTCGATTCTCATGACCGACTGAGCGGAGAACATCTGCAAAAAGTCTTAAAGTAAGGAATTATTTATTAATACAGCAAAGCTAAATATGGAAGTTGCTTACTGAAGTTATTGGGGCACGGCAGATGAGTACGCAAGTTTGTCCTGGGTTGTCTGATCAAATTGTCACCATCACAGATGAGAGAGGGCAAAAAGACTGTGGCGATCACCTTACATTTAGTCACTGTGGTTTGTGGTTCACATAGCAGGACTCTTAGCTCTTTCACAAGAGGCAGAACTCACTTTAACATCTTGAAATTAACATTTGGTAACATAAAAGGAATAGGAAAAGTATTTCTGTTAAAGATATTGTGCAATTGGAGAGACTTTTTTTGCTGTTAGAAAATAATGCAATGCAACTTTTTATATATTGGCCAATAATCTTAAAACATCCCAATAATAGTGGACTAATAGAGAGGTTGATGTATGTATTTTTGTGCTGTCAATCAATTAAAAAGGTTTACGAATTAATCACTTTTTTTTGTATTGCCGCGCTAAAGTGTTTAAAAGCATTTGCATGATTAAGACTGTGATTATATAATGTAACGCTAGCCAAAGTATGACAGAAAACGGATGCTGCGTTAATTGCGCTAAATATTTTTAACACGTTAAACTAAAAAAAAGAAAGCAATCGGATGTGTTGACGTGTTTATTTTGACAGCACTAATGTGTATAGATATTTCATTGGTATTATGTGTTTTGGTGGTCCATCTTTGTGTGTATACCGTATTATGTGCACCTTGACCATAGTGTTTAGCTGCTTGATGTGCTGCTAAAAATAATCTCTCTCTCTCTCTCTCTCTCACACACACACACACACACACACACACACACACACACACACACACACTTCATGTGCCATAGTATTACTCGGCTGCTGATAAAAGGCGTGCACTATATGATTGGTCAAAGTGTTCGCCATGTGGACCCTTCAGCCTGGAAATAATGATGTGCTTTCATCTAGCTTAGACTGATAAGGGAGTGTTTCTGTGAGCGCTGATTGATTGACTAATCATCTTTTTTAGTGAGTTTGAAACTCCTTCAGAATTTGTACTAATACAATTGGCTTTTTTGCAAGTATTAGATATATTACAGCAATATTAGTCTCTGCTTAGCTACATTTTAAGTTTTATTTGTCTCAATAGTGGGTTTCTCTTTTCTTTTCTTTTTTTCAGATGCCCTGATTTATGAGCTCTCCCTTCCATTAAAAGTAATTACATGAAATACTCATTTGCATTTGCCTTCGATATGCATCA
The DNA here is from genome assembly GCF_024679245.1 of Pseudorasbora parva. NCBI lineage: Eukaryota > Metazoa > Chordata > Actinopteri > Cypriniformes > Gobionidae > Pseudorasbora > Pseudorasbora parva. The sequence goes on along the minus strand of NC_090194.1, from coordinate 3,193,892 downwards.
TTGCAGTCCCATTAGTAGCAAGTTGGTTTACCATAAGAGAATCTGTTATATCATAATGCTTAAATCTCTGCGTAAATGTCTCATAATTAAAAAGCCATAGGCAAACAATTTAATACTGGGTGGCCTATGTGGTTCTCCATAGTCAAACTGCATTTTAAATTTTAATTTTGTAGTCAAACCTGTCTCTTAAATAACCCAAAATAACGTGGTTTAGGTATATAATTCATGTTTGTTTAAAATTAAATGTAGTTAACCCACAGATGTTTGTATCATCTGGGCCCTACTTGTGGTCACGGATAAACAGAAGGTGCATGCAATTTTGATGCTGGTTAACATGTTTTTTTTCTAATGCATAAACCTGTATTAATCATTGTAGATAAAAGTAGATACTTGTAGATTAGTACACTTACAAACCCACTTTGAACCCCACAAGGCTCACCTGTTAGTGGATGGGATATATTAGGGATATATTACTATGCAAGTGAACATTTTGTCCTCAAAGTTGATGTGTTAGAAGCAGGAAAAATGGGCAAGCGTGAGAATTTGAGCGAGTTTGACAAGGGCCAGATTGCGATGGCTAGACGACTGGGTCAGAGCATCTCCAAAACTGCAGCTCTTGTGGGCTGTTCCCGGTCTGCAGTGGTCAGTGTCTATCAAAAGTGCTCCAAGGAAGGAACAGTTGAGAACCGGCCACAGGGTCATGGGCGGCCAAGGCTCATTGATGCACGTGGGGAGCGAAGGCTGGCCTGTGCGGTCCATTTAAACAGACGAGCTACTGGAGCTCAAATTGCTCAAGAAGTTAATGCTCAGCTCAGTTTGAGCTGAACCAGAAAGCACCAACAGAGGCACGTGAGCATCAGAACTGGACCACGGAGCAATGGAAGAAGGTGGCCTGGTCTGAGTAATCACGTATTCTTTTACATCACGTGGATGGCCGGGTGTGTGTGCGCCACCTACCTGGGTAACACATGGCTCCAGGATGCACTATGGGAAGAAGGCGAGCCGGCGGAGGCAGTGTGATGCTTTGGCCAATGTTCTGCTAGGAAACCTTGGGTCCTCCATCCATGTGGATGTTACTTTGACACGCTCCACCTACCTAAGCATTGCTGAGACCATGTTCAGCCTTTCATGGAAACGGTATTCTGGTGGCTGTGGCTCTTCCAGCCGGATAATGCTCCTGACACAAAGCACAAATGCTTCAGGAATGGTTTGAGGAGCACAACGAGTTTGAGGCATTGACTCGGCCTCCAGATTCTCCCGATCTCAATCCAATCGAGCATCTGTGGGATGAGCTGAACAAACAAGTCTGATTCATGGAGGCCCCACCTCACAACTTACAGGACTTAAAATTATGCCTGATCGGTGTATATTCCTATATGGTTTTCAGGCATAGTCACATACAGCAACGTATCACTCATTGAACAAGCTTTATTATCACTTTTTGTCAATTGAACACATCCTTTAAAAATGGTTAACTGTATTACTGTGCTCCATTGGCCTGCCAACTCTCCTGACCTGAACCCCATAGATAATCTGTGGGATATTGTGAAGAGAAAGTTGAGAGACGCGAGACCCAACACTCTGGATGAGCTTAAGGCCGCTATCGAAGCATCCTGGGCCTCCATAACACCTCAGCAGTGCCACAGGCTGATCGCCTCCATGCCACGCCGTCATTTCTGCTAAAGGATTCCCCACCAAGTATTGAGTGCATAACTGAACATAATTATTTGAAGGTTGACTTTTTTGTATTCAAAACACTTTTCTTTTATTGATCGAATGAAATATGTTAATTTTTTGAGACAGGACTTTGGGGTTTTCATTAACTGTATGCCAAAATCATCAGTATTAAAACAATAAAAGACCTGAAATATTTCAGTTGGTGTGCAATGAATCTAAAATATATGATTTTTTTTTATTTTATCATTACATTATGGAAAATAATGAACTTTATCACAATATGATAATTTTTTGAGAAGGACCTTATAATATGTTATTAGAGAATTAATACATGGCACATTTAATTAATAGCCAATCATTTATTATTTAATCTATTAATCATAGTTTATTAATATAGGTTAAATGGTTCAATTTTTCATGAGTCCTACATTAACACTTGATTATCTGTGCATTAGTTAAGCATTAATGCATATTAGTGCACCCATATTGTAAAGTGTTATCGAGACTTCTTTCAAAATCAGTAAAAATAGTTTCCAAACTTGCACTCAGCAAAAAAAAATTCAGCAAATTTCTAAACATGTATAAATATTTGTATGAGCATAAGATAACTGAGACAAACAGAACACATTTCACAAACATTTGACGAACAGAAGGGCTTAATAAATAAAGTATGTAATGATTTCAATCCGACTTTGCATCAGGTGCCTTTCGCCAGCCTCCCGCAAACGTCCGAGGAACAAAGACGTCATTTTAAACCGAAATGGTCTATAATGGCTGAAATATCTCTCTTAACAGCTTGTGTTACATTGAAGCCCTTTTACTCTGAGGAGAATCTGTGGAAAACAGTTTTCTTTAATGTCCTGTGAACATTATATCATCTTAGCAGCATGTTTTCTTTTGAAATACAGGAAGGAAGAACGCAAACGTAGGAGGAGGGTGGGAGAAAGGGGGAGAGGCGGGGAGAGAGAGCAATAAATTAAGGAAGAGGCAGCATTTAGGCCTTTCCTTTTTCTGGCTCTCCACTTCCTCTTCGACCGCCTGGCACTCCCTGATAAGCTCCAGCTTTCCCTCACCAGGCAATTCCACTGTTCCCAGATCACCTCGATAACGCCACCAAATAAATAAATACATGTTGCTGTCCTCAATGCAGTGAGTCTGAACACGAGATACACAAACTTCTCCAACATTCATCGATGGAGAAAGCGCTGTCAGTCTGAACGATTGTGCTTTAAAAGTTGACTTTAACTTTTATCTTATTTCTTGACTGCAACTTTTATCTTTGAAAATGGCTTTCAGTAAGTCATTTCGGGAATTGAAACGATTGTTTTGCAGAGAAGTCACAGAAGATTATCACGGTCACTGTTTGGAAGGTCTGCAATCTAATCTCCAAAGTTTAAAGGGAAATGCGACTCTGTTACCCAGGCCTCCACCCATCCTTCCTGAAAATAGACCCCTGCTGGAAAAAGAGGCTTGTAAAGGGACGCTTTGTTGGGATTCAGTAGCAGGCGCTATTGTTTATTGTCCCTCAGGATTCGCTACCACAGAGTGTCATTTTGCAGACGCATTGAATGCGTTCTGTAGGTGAAGAGATGGCAAAAACAGGCATTGCTATTACAGGACAATAGCAATGACATATCATAGAAATAACAAGTGAAGCTTCTTGGGAGAGTTTTTCACTGCTAATTCTGTCTGCTTTGTTTCATGTTCCTAAGTTGCATGACCATTGGTCTGGTCATTGCCTGTATGGTGGTAATCTCAGGGTTTTCCTAAAGGTATCTCGCATCTATTATGTTGAAAGCTTGGATTGAATGTGTGTAGGGCTGCTCGCATCTAAGCTTTGAGCTGTGGGAAGATTAAAGGAGAGAGACGAGGCTTAGACACCGCCAGAGAAGACGAGCCCAATCTCGTCAGTGCAACAGGAGGGTGTTGTGAGGGTGGTAGGACATTCATAGACTTATCTCACCTCCACTTAATCATCTTTAAAAAAAAGATGTCATTTCTTTGAGGTCAGTCTCTTTGGGGTGGACAGATTTCGGACGGGCGGATTTTGAACACAGATGGCGGTGCTCAGTAGGGATGTTAACCGATGACCGTTTGACCGATGGTTGACCCTATCAACGTTAACCGATCAAAGCTGTCGGTTAAAAAAAAAAAAAAAAGTGATCTCTAAATTAGGCTATTATAGACAGTGGACTAAACGCTACTACAGTTAGCCGTCTCATTCCAAAATCTTTTTGTGTGAAGTGAACAAATCACACACTCAATTTTTCATAACTCGCCTGTTTGTACTTAATAAACCAATAAAAACATTTGGCGCGAGGTCACAGCGTTTGGGTTTGCGAAAAAGAAGGTTTGCAAAAAGTAAACCGGCTGAAACACTCGAGGTTAGAGCCAGGGCAGACGACAGTATGAAGCGTCATTCCGCTTAAGATGGACTTACATTTGGAAATATATTACATCTACATTTCAGTGGTAACACATAAGGTGTTGATCATCATCTTTCTTTATTATTGTTAGCACTACCTCAAACTAAAGCGGCGTCTCTTCGGAGCTGTCATTTTCTTAAATGAGCCGCGGCAATGTTTCAAATGAGCTTCTAACGCAAGACAAATGCCTTTATTTTCAACGCGATCAGCTTGTACCCAAACCATTTCGAAACTATAAGGAGCCATTTGTCCTCTGATTACAAACAAGTTCCTCGGCACCGCGTTTGCGGGACTCATGTTTCGCACTGTAGGGTTTTTTTATAAAGTGTGTGTGTGTGTGTGTGTGAGATTGGCAGGCAGAGTGATCATAGAGAGATGCGACAAAGTTGCGAAATTGCAGGCACGGCTCGCGCTGTTATTTTAAAATTGCGCAGCATATTTTAAACTAATCAGTTAACCGGTTTCAACCGGCTAATGAGACTTGGTGGCCGGTCAAGAAAATGTTTAGTTTCGCCATCCCTAGTACTCAGTGACCTCTGTCTGTCAAAGCAGATCGAAATCAGTTTAAAGGGTTATTTCACACACAAAAAAAATCAAGTTCTGTCATTAATTCCTCACCGTCATGTCAGTTCAAACCAGTAAGACTTCGTTCATCTTCAGAACACAAATGAAGATATTTTTGATAAAATCCAAAGGCTGTCTGACCTCAGATAGACAGCAACAATATAACCACTTTAAGGTCCAGAAAGGCAGAAAGACATCATTAACATAGTCCATACATGGTGACTCCAGTAGTTCATCCTTAAAGGGTCATGAAACCAGAAGAAATTTGAAATGTGAACAGATATGTACCGACTGCACATGAAAACATTAAAAAAAACTTTAATAAGTTTATTAAGTGGGTTTTTAAGTGGGTCATTTTTGTGGACTATCCCTTTAAAGAGTTGATACTTAAAAATGTATTCTCATGGGGTCAAACGTTACATTCCCTTTCTGGCAATAATTTATAATTATGTTAAAAAATAAGTTGTATAGGCTTAATGAAATGTATAGTTTGAGATGTGAACAAAATTTCCTCTTGAAATTTACACAATTTATGTTTTCCTTTATATAAGACTGTCAGTGACCCTATTTATATCTTATAAAATAATGTCAAAATGGCTAAATATCATCTGATTAATTCATCAATATAAATTATAATTTCAATAGTTCGATAGTTTCAATAGTTGTTGAAAGCCACATCCTTCTCACTCACAGGATTTCATGCAGAATGACTAGACTTTTCCGTACAAATGTGTGAATTTTGAATATTAAGGGGATTTTAATAAATCACGTTTGTTTGTCTTCTTTATTCGAGAGGCCTTTGTTGATCTGTTGGGCTTTGGTTTTGGGCCACAGGCGTAATGTGGGCAGCAGAAGAATCCTTTTCCACTCGTTTGCTATTCTGGTAGATAAACTGAAATAAATGTCACTACTGGCTGAGTGTGGCTGGTGTGATATACTATATTATACCACATTATGTCATATTGTCACGGGTGTGTGCAGGCAGGAAGACGAGGACAGGTCATACAGTTTACCAACAGTTTAAAGGTCCCATGGCATGACATTTTCTTTTTATGAGGTTTTTCAACATTAATATGAGTTCCCCTTTAGCCTGAATATTGTCCCTACGTGGCTAGAATTGTGATCGGTATAAACTGAGTTCTAGCTGTCTTTCTCTGCCTTTGAGAAAATGAGAGCCCAGACAAGCCGATCTTGAATACGCGAACGCAAATTGAAAACAAACCCGGAAGAGAAGACAATGCTGAATAAAGTCGTAGTTTTTTTTATTTTGCGACCAAAATGTATTTCCGATGCTTAAAGAGATTCTAATTAACCCACTGATGTCTCATATGGACTACTTTGATTATGTTTTTATTCCCTTTCTAGTCCTTCTGGGATAGTATACTGTGCATACGTTTTCAATGGAGAGACAGAAAGCTCTCGGACTAAATATAACTTATTTTAAACTGTGTGTGAAGATGAACGGAGGTCTTGCGGGTGTGGAACGACATTAATTACATAAATTTCATTTTTGGATGAACTAACCCTTCAAATGGATCCAGTCTATGTTTATTAGAAATTATTTGATAATGAAGCAATAAACTAGCTAGTATAAGTTAATATTTATTTGTTTTTTTTTATGATTTAAAACATGATCAAAACATAACATTTCAAATAAGAGGGCAAGTGAGAAATATTGGTTTCGGAATCGGCCAATAATTGTTAATATTAAAATAGGTATCGGCCACAAAAAAATCCTATCGATGCATCCTTAATTATTTTCCCTTTCACTCTCGAAAGGCTGGTGTGGTTAATTTTGGACCCTGCCTATCTTTTATTGCATGTGGTTGCGTGTGTGTGTGTGTGTGTGTGTGTGTGTGTGTGTATGTGTGAGGGATTTCGGCAACGGACTGCCATTGGGATTTCTAGATCAGACAGATCATTAACTCTGAACAGTCAGATCTAAGCTTTCTGGCTTATCTTGCCATCTTCTTAATTCACACATTGAGAATTAGTTTATTTGACACACCTCCATCTGACAAGCTTTAGATTCTGTCATCCGTGTCCGTACGAGAAACAACTGTAGTTGAAGGCAGATTTTATGTGCCTAGAAACACTCTCTGATCATTTTGCTCTTTTACTCCTATTTCTATACTTTTTCCAACTATATTGGCATAAACTGAAGAGGAAAGTATTTGCAAAAAAATAAAAAATCATCTCACATGTAATTTCTGGGTATGCTTCAAAATCTGTTTTCTTCTTGTGGCCCAAGCACCTTATTATGTTCAGTATTTACCCTGGGAATTCAAGAAAATGTTGAACAAACACCAATAAACCCAGCAATAATGGTCAAATCCAATAGCCAAGACGACTCTGAGTTAATCGTCGGGCCAGTGAACAAACACGCAATCTCGTGCGTTTAACCTGTATGAGAATTGCAGAGACTTGCTGTGTAGAGGCATGAAGGAGATGATATGAGGAGGACAGGATGCAGCCGCGAGGCTTATTCTGCTGCATTTCTGTGCCTTCAGCGGTGTGTACTACACACACTCTCTTAGCACTCATTCTCAATGGGAGGCCGGTAAATGCTTAGATGGTCCTGGTGGACCGCTGTGTCTGTCCATTTCTTGTTTTGAACTCATAGCTTCTCAAGGTCAGACTGTGCACTCAAGTGCAAATAGCTTTTCTATTGAAGCCTTGCACCAGACAGCTCTTGACAGAAATCACACTGAGATGCAACCATCCAGCTTGCTCATGCGTTCGCCTGAAGAGTTGAACAGGGTTGAAAGTTTCAGGGTTTAAAAAGGTCTTAATTTGAACTTCAACAATATAAGGCCTTAAAATAGTCTTAAATTCAATATCATGGTATTAAATTAGGGCCCTATGATTTCCACAATGCCAAAAACGGGTACGAAATCGCAGAATCCTTTCATAAAAATGGAATTTACTGTATAATGCGGAATAGCATGGAAATTGTTGCATGCATTAATACATTAATTCATGATTTGGGTCGCGTGTCAAACTGCTGAAATGACGTGACATTTGCGATCCAAGTCATGAATAAATACGCTGATTCATAACCGTTCTAATCTTTATTTGAGGATTGAAAACAAACGCGGAAGAGAAGACAATGCTGAATAAAGTCGTAGTTTTTGTTATTTTTGGACCAAAGTGTATTTTCAATGCTTCAAGAGATTAACCCACTGATGTCTCGGACTACTTTGATGATGTTTTTATTTCAAAAATACATTTCATTTTTGTGTGAACTAACCCTTTAAAGCAGTTTTTTAAGTAAAAAATCTATTAAAAAGTAATGGAGATTGGAAATTGTATTTTTAAACTTTGAAGTGTTGCTAATGAAACTCATTGTGTTCTTCCTAGACATTTCAGTTAGAAAACATTTTGACGTGTTCAATTTTCTTCAATTGGTCTTAAAAAGGTCTTAAATTTACCTTCAGAAACCCTGGAGTAATTTTAGGAGGGTTTTTAGCAAAATGCACTATCCAAACTTAAATGGTTGTAATTCAAGAATGCTTCGGATAGACCTAAGTTTGGTCTTAAAAACACACTCAGCAGTTTATTGACTATAAAATGTCTGTAATAAATTAAGTTTGTGTCCAAATATCACTTCTATCACAAAATATGGAACCAGACTCAGACGTTTCTGATGATATGTTTTGTCAAGATTAGAAAAGGTTTTGATTATAATGTATTTAAAATAATTTTGGTAATTAATAATATAATTACTAAAAATAAGAAGTTTGGTGCAGTGACCATTATAAATTGATTTGTGTTTTGTATCAATCTTTTTTTAATGTGTATTTATCTTTTTCGATTTACATCTATCTTTTTTTCTTCATTTAGATTTGATCTTTTTCTTTATATATTATGATTATTACATATAAATAGACATGTCTGGGAGTCCTTGAAGTCAGTTATTTAAGAATCTGGATTTGTTACATCTCTGCTGGGGAACACAGATTTCAGTCAATGTCAGGAATTATTTTGAAAAGCACTTTGAAGTCAGGGCTGGATTTGGTTTTTGCTTTTATGAGATCAGCGCTGACTGACTGTCATATTCAAAACCTGCTGGGTAACTCGTGATGAGCAAAATCCCCTGATCGAGAGGCATATTTATCTCAATAACAGCTCCTCTGGAAGCTCAAATTTCTCTGACAACACAACTAAAAGGATTACGACACAGGTAACGTCCCGGTGTCATAATGCAATCACCTGAACCGGTATAAACATCACAAATATGATCCTAGATCAGCAGGCCTCTAATGAGATTTGCTACGCATTATGAAAATCAAGCCCATAGCTGGGCTTAAGCTTTATCTGGGTCGGGGGTGTCTAGATCATGATTAACCCATGAGCAGCTGGATGAGAAATATTACATCTGGAGTCAGACCACCTGTCAGTGGCATGAAATAAAGATGACATCAGTGCTGTTACACCTCTGTGGCGTCCGTCCGCTGTGAAATAAAGCTTTTTTAATGACATCAGATACATTAGTGAGGCAATAAAACTGATATAAAAGACATTAAATAAATCGTCCTGCTGTTTCAACTTGAGTAGCTCTTTTCAGCCGAATGCCTATATACACCATAAAATAATGTGTATAAAGAAAGATTTATATACTTATGTGAATATACAGGAGTGCGCATGGATTATATTAGTACTGTCAAAGGTGAACGTTATTATTTATTTATTTTTACATGTTCAAATATTTAACAATTAACACAGAATTTGTTTTTCTGTCATCCTTTGGATAGCGTTACATTATATGCACGCTCTTATTCTTGCAAAGGCTTTTAAACCATTCAAGCACAACAAGACAGAAGAGAACGCACTGACTGAATGTCCTGACTATGACACGCGCACACACACACGACTCTCAGAAAGACAGAAGAGAATGCGGCAAAATGCCGTTTTGTCTCGTATCCTCATAAGAGTCTTAAATAACGTCTTAAATGAACTTAAAGAGTTGTGAGGAAATGAGATGTCAGATCCGCGTCATGTTCAGCAGCAGCAGATCTTAAAGTGACAGCAGCCTAATAAACCAGTCACTGAGATTCTGTCATTAATGTTCATCAAACAACAAAGATAACAGAGAAAACTGCAGCTTAAATAAGGACTCATCTATATTTAATGTATTATTTATGCAGTTGCAGACTGTAAAGTGTTTGATAACTTTATTCAATTTCTGTATATTGATTATATATGAAGGCCACTGATAAATGACATTATAATAGGTTTATGTGAAGATTGTTTCAAGTTTACTTAAATTAAAAGTTGTTTTTTAAAGCCTAATAAATGTTGAAATGTATATCTTTCAATGATTCTGTGATGTTGAATGTCAATCATTAATGTTTCATAAAGACATCAGTATCAGTGTTAGTGTCAGTGATTCTTCATTCATAAAAACACGCCATTAAAACAAATATTTAAAATATACTGTCTTAAAGTTATTTTTACATTAATTTGGAGAGTAACTGTGAAATTATGACAATATAAAAATATTAAAAACTTCAATGTTTTAAATCTGATTAATTATAGAAAAAAGATATGTGATTACTTATAACACACACAATTATATATATATATATAAAATGTTTGTGTGTGTGTGTGCCTCACATCTATGCTTAACCATAATGCCTGTTCATGTAGTTGCTCGTAGTCGTCCTCAGACATTCGTTCTTTTGATAAAGAATAACAGAGACTTGCTGGGTCTGGGAGTTTTATCCGTGGCTGAAATTGTCCCTGCAGGAGTTTTGTCAAGGGCGGTGACACTCCGTAAATTGGATATTTTTCCATAAACCGCTCGTCACTGTTCTCCCAGGGACTGTGTTTTCATAACTCGTTGTTTTCCAATGAAATATTTTTGCTCTATTCTCATTGGCTGTTGTTTTCTCCATTGAAGCGGCCACCACAGACGGCAGCATTCACGCTGTGGATGTTCTGTTATATACACAGCTTGAGAGTTTGATCACAGACCCGACCTCAGCTGAAGGAAACGTGACCGGCCCCAGGATGTGCGTGCAGCGTCTGTGTGCCGAAACGTGCCACAGGATCCACATCCTCTCCGCTTCTGTTTGTTTCTGTTGATCCTCAGGTTAATCAGAGCTCCTCTAATGGAGAAACACAAAACAGAGATGATTAATTACGGACAAACACAACATCATGAGCTGCTCCTCCTGTGTCGTATTCTTTACCCATCATCAGTAATGGCCTGTGGGGTTGCAGTGGCGGATCAAGGCTGTATGTGTTTTTGCGACAGAATCGCTAAACTGTTGTGACACTGTGGGAACGTTAAGTCTTCGGAGAGTGTAATGTAATCCATCCCCCATAATGCTCGGCATGTCTGCTAAGTTTAGTGCAAATATTTTTGGCTCAAAACTGACATTTTCTGCAACATATAAAAATAAGTACTGTTGCTGTTTTGGTGTTATGACGATAAAGGACAGAAATGGGGGCATGAAGAACGCCTTTGTTTTTCTTTCTGATGGCATTTGTGTGGAGTGATTCTTTATTCAGCTCAACAAACATTTGTTTTATCGGTTCTCATGTCAAATTAAGATTAATGCCTCACTCAGCCTACCAGAGACGCTTTATCTGCTGCTGTGGTCAAGCGTCTGACGTTTGAAGAGCCGCCTTGAAATGCAAGTCTTAATCGAAGAGTCCTTAATGCTCCTCAAACTCACTCCAATAAACTGCATCCGTATCTCTTTCCTGATAGAAAGAATCAAACTAGCTCTGCGGAGAGTAGAGATAAGACTTTGGTCTCATTGATTTATCTGCACTATTTTCCATTTGATTTGGAGGACTCGAGCTCTATGGTAATTACGTTGTCTTCACAGTTGAGTAATTCGTTTTTGGACATTCGTCCTCAGCATGTGGACTAATTATAAAAATTAGTCATTTTTCTTAGTTTTACTTATGCAAGACATATTTTGGCATACTTTGCAGATGTATTTTTTGGAGACCAACACTGTAAAAAAAATCAGGTCTCCAATTGAAAAATTTCTAGTGACTGATCACATCAAAATTTTTCATTTGGCCAAATTTAATTTCTGTGAATTGATGCAATTTAATTAATAGAAATTCAATTTGGCCAAATGAACATTTTTAATGTGATCGGTCACTAGAACATTTTCATTTGGAGACCTGATTTTTTTTGCCATTTATCTATTGCTATTTATCAGTTGTCAGACATAACATGAAATGTATTATTGGAATTACTTATAGATAGTTAAGTAATATTAATTATTAGATTTGATTAATAAAAAGTTAAAAATTACAGGATTACATTTAACCCCTTCCCCGCCATTGGCGGATTTCTGGCTTTCCATGTTATAAGGTAGGGGGGTGCTATGACACATCTTCTGAAAGAGTACTTAACAGGGCTCCAGACTGTGACTAAATGGTGGAATTTTGGGGCCACCATTACGGTCCCCAAATGTTAAGAGCTGCCATTTTTGTTGCATCTGAGAAACATAAAATGGCAAACGAAAGCAGAATGGAACCGCACTACTACTTTGAGCTGCAAGGCCGTTTATTGTTTCTTAATTGTGGGCCGATCTCCATCACGTGACACCATTATTAAACAGTGCAGAGAGATCCAGTGAGCATGTGTGAATTCACCACAGATTTAATAACATTGCTAATGTGAGAGGGAAGCATTCGGCACAGCATTCTCTGTTATAAGCCACAGATATCAGATCAAACAGCGCTGACATGGAGACCAGCAGAAACATTGAGCCATGAGCCAAGTTCAGGGGTTTCAGTCCACAAATCACCAACATTCACCTTGATTTATTGTAGTAACATCACTTGGTATTGCAGAAGAAATCCTTTTTTTTTACACTATTCATCTCGGCTAGTTCAACCTTTGAGAGTGTAATTCAAGCAGGGGATTTCAAAGGCTCCACACTTTTTCCAGCACTTTAAAGCTCTAAATATTATCCACTTTTAATTTTATTTTTTAATGTGATTATGACTCAAAAAATTTAAAGGTGTAGGAAAACTAACACTTTGTGGCAAACAAGCACTTTTATTCAAAAAAGCATTAAATTACTAGCCTGACAAGCCAGACCCACATCAAGATGTTTGGTCTGGAAACTCACCATTGACAGCTCAATCCGAGGGGCGGATAAACGGTTGTCTTTCAAACTCCCTCTGCACGCGATAGGATAGCGCTACAACCAACCAGAGCAACGAAGGTGAAGCAGAGCTTGTTGACAGATTAAACATCGGCTAAACTCCGAACACATCTTCCCTTTTTAAGAATGACTTCAGTGCCGTTCTTTGTTCTTTTCTCAGAGAAAAGCTTAACTCCAAGTCTTCCAGAATCGCAGTCAAAGCTGATTCGAAAGACCGCCGCCATTTGCCAGTTTCTGTGTTTACTAGAAGCACGCAAACGCAACTCGGCCATCATCATTATGGCCCCGCCCGCCGACTCTATACACGATGTGATTGGCCCGGCAAGAGTTTGGGGAATACAGCTCAGAAGGGTATTGAGAGTTGCTAGACGACACTTTCGGGTAGATTAAATTTGCTGCCGCTAGTGTGCGTATAGATTTCTAGGCTATTAAATTACTACTATAACCAGTAGATGGCGGCAGAGGAGCACTTTCTGACTTATTAGCCAATTCTACGCCCTAATATATGGAAAAAACTGGGAAGTCAAAAAGTCTCATGAAAAACAAAAACTTTACTTCGAATTGTGACTGAATTGCACAGAAAACAAGTAAAAAGTGCTCCTTTTATCATCACTGAAGCTGTCGGTCAGTTCCATTTGTTACTATAAAAGAACAATGGTACATTTGAGAATTAAGAGAATTCGAATATTTACATTTTTCTTATAAAAATTAGGTTTTCGCACATTACTGTTGTTAATAAAAGATTATTTTATCTGCATATCAATACAAGCTCAGTGCTTCACTGTGAAATTTCTAATAAACAAACATAATATTATTAATAAATGCACTTATTAACAAAACAATAGTAATTTTATAATTAAATTAACTTCATGATAAATTTTTCTCCAGTGTTAGTTTGGAGCCCTGCTGAATCTCCCGATCAAAACACATAAAAAGAAGATGCAGAAATGAGCGATATCATATGTAATCATATGCATATGCAAGTAAAATAGTGCAGTCATCAACATTAAAGCAGCACTGGGTAACTTTTGCTCTCGGGGTCCCCCTACAGTTGGGAAAAAATAATGTCCTCAACTATAGTATACTGTCGTGAGCTGTCCTCCTACAACAGGGGATGCCATCGCGTGTGCATTTGTTGACATGACAGCCCTGATAGCCCTGATCTAGTGATGCGCGGGTCGTCTCATAACAGGCGGACCCCGTATGTCTATTTAATGGTCGCGGGTGCAGGGCGGGTTGTAAAAATATATACAGTGGTGCGGGGCGGGCCAAATAACTTCATAAAAGCGTCCCGCGGGTTGGTGCAGCACTAACGGTTCCCCTGAACACTGCAGGAGGAGTTCAAATGCAGCTGTTCTTCTGGCGGCGCGTGTGAAATGTCTTCATCCCAGGTACAGTCAGTGGCATATGTTTCAGCATGTCATATGAATATAATTTCATGGGTTTTATTTTTTTCAAACGCCAAATAATCACGATGCTCACGTTTACAAGACAGCGTCATTATAGTAGTCTATTGGTCACCGTTTTACAGAATCTATATGATACTTCAGTTCAATGTTTGAGTGGTAGGTAATCACCGTAACAAGCAGGACAGCATCGGTCGGGCTCGCCTCCTTCAGCTCACGCCGATGAGCAAACGCTGATCACATGTTGATCCTCGTCCTGCCTTTAATCACATCACTTTTTCATTCCCTCTTATTGCTTTACTCCAACAAAACCTTTTCTTTCTTATTTGTCTCTGCTGCTTCGGACACGACTATATTATCCGACGAACAAAGTTGGGCTCGCACGTCCGAATGTAAGGAAGTGTGTGTGTTGGTGGAAGTGACGTATACGCCGTAAAGCAGTCGAATTTTTTTGTTCTTTTTGTTCTCGGGTTACTACCCGAAACCTGAAGTTTAAAAGTACGATTAAAACGATACAGATCAGGCTATGGCAGACGTGTCATTCATCCTATTGTAAGTCGATGTATCATCATAAGAGTCTTGAAAATATATTATGAAGGTTGAAAAGTTATCTAGTGCTGCTTTAAACAGCATATAAATCCAAACGGCATAATGTTACTGAAGGAAATAGCTCAGGACACGCAATAGGACTGTGAAGTTTTGACGGTGTTGATGGACTCCATCTGTGTTTTGATCATCGCTCTGAATCTGATCTGGATGTAGTCTTTGACAAAAACGTGATTTTTCTCAGCTTTCTGCTCAAAATGTTGATTTTTATGAACCTTAACCTCATTAAAGTGTTGACTAAAAAATAATGCTTTTTGACATATTGCATGTTCAGATATTCATTCAACAAAGTATCCTGGGGGCCATGAAAATTTTGTGGAAAAGCTAAAAAAAAATGCTGGCAGGGGCTGGCAACTTTTTTTATTAAAACACTGGCTGGAAAAAAGTTTGAAAAAAAAATCTTTTGTAACGTACAAGTCTTTTTTCTGTCGATTTTGATCTATTTTATGCGTCCTGTGGTCATTTCGATCAATTTAATATGTCAAGCACCATAGTGCCCCTGAAGGTGTTAATTACTACGGCCCGCTGTATTAACATGGGCTCTCTCATTTCCCCTGTCAGTACAGTGGTGTGAGGTTTGATTTAACACAGCATTAGGCAGAGCTGATAGATGGTGTCTCTGAATCCGATTAAAGGCATGAGGTTTGTGTGTCGCAGATGATCTCATTTTGCGACTCCTGTAAAACACAGGGTAATCCCAGCACAATTCATCATGTTAATCCACTGTCTCCTGGACAGATTCCATCACCTGCCATGTCTCGCTATTGTACAGATTTGGCTCCCAGCTGTCAGTGAGTATGTTGAACTGATCAGATCTGGGCCAGAGGAGCAGCCATTGAAGCAGGAGGAGTAACATGGGCTCATATTAAAGTTATTTCAGGATCTTAGATGTAGACGCAGGTGTGTGTGTGTGTGTGTGTGACCTTACTTTATGTGCTGTTGGAGTCCCACCAGTCATTGTCTTATCTGGCCCAGCTCTCTTTCCTGTATCCCTTTTTTAACACAATGCACAGGAAACAGGAAAGAAGGAAACAGGAATACTCTGGACTTAAGACTTCACTTCCAGCGTTGCCCTTATGTCAGCGTCAGCCCAGTATTTATCACTCAAGATGCAACAGCCATAGTTTAAAGAACAAGCATAACTGGTTTCAGACCAGCATATGTTTGAATTCCACGAAAACATCCTGATTGTATTTCACCATATACTGTATATATTTCATAAAAAAATCGTGTCATTGTTTTTAAGGAACAAAATGTTCCTCCCGAATCCCACCTCTAGAGAATGATTACGATGCAGTAATTCGTTTTTTCTTGAAATCAGCATAAATTGATTAAGATACTCCAAAAAACAGCCATTTTGGCATAATTCTGTGTGTTATTGTTCGTTCAAGCATTAAAGAGAACTCAATACTGGTGCACATCTTTCTGAGCATTGTATCACTGAGCATCATTCTGAGTGTGTGTGTAGTCAGGACATTTACAGTCAGCGCATTCTCTTCTGTGTGTGTGTGTGTGTGTGTGTCATATTCAGGACATTCACAGTCAGCGCTTTCTCTTCTGTCTTTCTGAGCATTGTGTGTGTGTGTGTGTGTGTGTGTGTGTGTGTGTGTGTGTGTGTGTGTGTGTGTGTGTGTGTGTGTGTGTGTGTGTGTGTGTGTGAGTGTGTGTGTGTGTGTGTGTGAGTGTGTGTGTGTGTGTGTGTGTGTCAGTCAGGACATTCACAGACAGCGAGTTCTCTTCTGTCTTTCTGAGCGTTGTGTGTGTGTGTGTGTGTGTGTCATAGTCAGGACATTCACAGACAGCGCGTTCTCTTCTGTCTTTCTGAGCGTTTTGTGTGTGTGTGTGTGTGTCATAGTCAGGACATTCACAGACAGCGCGTTCTCTTCTGTCTTTCTGAGCGTTGTGTGTGTGTGTGTGTGTGTCATAGTCAGGACATTCACAGACAGCGCGTTCTCTTCTGTCTTTCTGAGCGTTGTGTTTGTTTGTGTGTGTGTGTGTGTGTCATAGTCAGAACATTCACAGACCGCACGTTTTCTTCTGTCTTTCTGAGCGTTGTGTTTTATTGTGTGTGTGTGTGTGTGTGTGTGTGTGTGTGTGTGTGTGTCATAGTCAGGACATTCACAGTCAGCAAGTTCTCTTCTGTCTTTTTAAGCTTTGTGTGTGTGTGTGTGTGTGTGTGTGTGTGTGTGTGTGTGTGTGTGTGTGTGTGTGTGTGTGTGTGTGTGTGTGTGTGTGTGTGTGTGTGTGTGTGTGTGTGTGTGTGTGTGTGTGTGTGTGTGTGTGTGTCATAGTCAGGACATTTACAGACAGCGCGTTCTCTTCTGTCGTTCTGTGCGTTGTGTTTGTTTGTGTGTGTGTGTGTGTGTGTGTGTGTGTGTGTGTCAGTCAGGACATTCACAGACAGCGCGTTCTCTTGTGTCTTTGCAAACGTCGTGTGTGTGTGTCATAGTCAGGACATTCACAGACAGCGCGTTCTCTTGTGTCTTTGCAAACGTTGTGTGTGTGTGTCATAGTCAGGACATTCACAGACAGCGCGTTCTCTTGTGTCTTTGCAAACGTCGTGTGTGTGTGTGTCAGTCAGGACATTCACAGACAGCGCGTTCTCTTGTGTCTTTGCAAACGTCGTGTGTGTGTGTCATAGTCAGGACATTCACAGACAGCGCGTTCTCTTGTGTCTTTGCAAACGTTGTGTGTGTGTGTCATAGTCAGGACATTCACAGACAGCGCGTTCTCTTGTGTCTTTGCAAACGTCGTGTGTGTGTGTGTCAGTCAGGACATTCACAGACAGCGCGTTCTCTTGTGTCTTTGCAAACGTCGTGTGTGTGTGTCATAGTCAGGACATTCACAGACAGCGCGTTCTCTTGTGTCTTTGCAAGTGTTGTGTGTGTGTGTGTCAGTCAGGACATTCACAGACAGCGCGTTCTCTTGTGTCTTTGCAAGCGTCGTGTGTGTGTGTCAGTCAGGACATTCACAGACAGCGCGTTCTCTTGTGTCTTTGCAAGCGTCGTGTGTGTGTGTGTCAGTCAGGACATTCACAGACAGCGCGTTCTCTTGTGTCTTTGCAAGCGTCGTGTGTGTGTGTGTCAGTCAGGACATTCACAGACAGCGCGTTCTCTTGTGTCTTTGCAAGCGTCGTGTGTGTGTGTCATAGTCAGGACATAGCGCGTCCCTTTTTTGTCTTGTCACGCTTGAATGGTTTAAATGCATTTGCATCAATATTTTTTGTTTCTTTCTTTTTAAAATTTGACACAGGTTCTTTATCGCTCTATTTCTCCCCTATTCTGATTTTAAAAGGCTGTAGAATGTTTTTGTATGGAGTCAGACTTTATAGTCTTTGTCTGTCCATTTCTCCACATGAATCAGATTTCTCTCTGCACCCTCATTACCGCTTCAATTAACCTTGAGCCGTTCAGCTGCACTAAAGTCGATCGCAATCCTTTTCATCAGCACATCCACCCTCACGACTCTCTTACACACACACACATATTGTGGATATCACGCAATCTTACTTCTGCAATTAAACTAATGACTTACAAATATTTCTCAAATGAACCAAACAGAGTCACAGTTAACTGATGCTCTCTATCCACTCTCGAGCGTCGTCTGTAATTACTGAAAGATAGAGAGACTAGAAGAAATTGGAAAGAGAAATACAAGTAGAGGATAAGAGCTGAAATGAGGCAAGGGAATAAGACTTTTCTTGTCAGATAAAGAGTGTGTCAAGAGGACAACCTTGCATTGTGTGTCTCTATACACGAGTCACTGACAAATGAGGATGTTCAAGCTTTTAAAAGAAGACATCTTTTATTCATTTTATTCATGTTGTCGGTGGCGGTTTTACAAAACTAGTTTAACCAAGTAAAATGATTAATGGCTTTCTTGTCACATGACAACAAAATGCCTTTATGTACAGTATTTTGGATACACACTGATTTTCACACTGATTTGTTCATAATATGTTCATGTTAGTTCACAGTGCATGCTAGGATCACATACAAAGCATGTTAAGCCCAAAGAAGCTTAAAAATAATCAATCACTCAATCGATCATTCAACTTTATATTTATACATTATATTAATATATTTTTTACTATTCATAGTGCATTAACTAATGTTAACAAGATTTTAATAATGCTTTAGTAAATGTTGAAATGAACATTAATTAAGATAAAAAGGGCAGTTCATTATTAGTTCATGTCACCTAATGTTAACTAATGAACCTTATAGTAAAGTGATAGCAATGTTTCTTTGGGTTTGTTTTTCCCGGAGCTCAGAATGAGGAAGTGAACAGGGCAGTGTCCTCCAGAAGTGAGGAATAAGCACTCAATGAGTCAAAATTTACGCAAAATAGGAACAGGAGAAACTCAAACACTCCCTCAGCTCTTCAGATTGCAAAATTCAGTGGGAAATTAATAGAAATGCTATTCTGTATGATGAAATATTTTGCAAACATGTGAGAATAAATCATTATTTCTCCAAATATGCACACTTTTGGACTAAGCTGGAGTCTTTAAAGCTACACTGTGTAACTGTTTTAGTTTATTCTTAGCTAAAATCACTTAGTTCTTTCAAAAATATATGTGCTCAGTAATGTATATTTACTTCTTTCAAGTAATAATGCATTCTCGTAATTTTATAATATACCATTGAAAATACATACGTGTTGAGGGTTCGGATGGCGGTCGCCATGTTGTCCCTCCATCTTGAAAGTACATTAGCCAAAGAGGGACATACCCGTAAATTCAAGCTTCGCTTTTCGCGTTTTAACACTCGATGGCACCGTGTCAAATGTGAAGAGGGGGATTGCTTGAGGCTACTATATGATGATGGAGGATCACTCTTAAGCCCCTTTCACACTGCACGTCGGACCCGCAATATTCCCGGAGCATTGCCGGGTCGCCTTCTGTGTGAAAGCAACCACGTCCCGGAATTAATTACCGAATTCGACTCGGGTCGGGGACCTAGTAACATTGCGGCATATGTATCAGAGTCGCCAAGGAAGCGGAAAAGAGAATTAAGACGGCAACGCAACGGGCAAATCAACAAGACAAAAGTAAATACTGGAGTGGCCTTTCCAAGATGGAAAGAGCTCATGAGGAGCAACGATTTTAAAAAGGACGCCGACGTTGCCTGCTTTCTTCTCGACAGGTAATATTAATTCAGCCTATTTGTGTATATTGGAAGTTTTATTGTTGCTTGGCTAATTTTATCATGGTGTGCTGTGCATAACACTAGAACGACGTCTAGGATAGTTTTCCTCGCGTCAATGATGAAAAAGTATTGTTTACCTTATAACATAAATCCGTGTTCTATGACGGATAACATGAGATTAATATTTTAATTGCATTATAATTTGTTTGCCTTACGCTAGTGATGTCGTACAATATACAGAATAACGATAGTACTGATAAAAGTTACTTTACTAAAATGCATTCGTCTGGGAACCTGATAGCTGATGTTAGCAATGAAATGGTAAAAAATAACGAAAAATTAAAACTATTATTCATTTTACATAGATTAATTTGATCATAGATCATTTGGCAAATTAAATAACTGCAAATTATAATAGTTTTCAAAAGTAACCTCATCACTTGAAGCAACACTCACCGAATAGGTCAAACTGGAAGCCAAGACTAAATCGGCCACCGTAGGAGTTGAAACGAAATCGAAATTGAGAGGAACAGAAACTATTATTCACTGGATGGTCATATACCTTTTCACCACTAGATGGGGGAAAATATCACACAGTGTAGCTTTAATCTTTCCAATGATGCTCAGTTCCCTGAACAAGTAAGAGTGTGATGTTTTAACGTGCAGTGAATGCTGTGCAATGCAGTGAAACAGTAATCTTAAATAGTAATAGTAAAGGGGTTAAACACTTGTCTCCTTTAATTCTGAAAATAGACAGTTGCAAACTTGGAGCGTGTATCCTTTAGTCAGCATTTTAAAATCGTGTCCCTCTGATGGAGATTTGCCCTGAAGGCTCACAAATAAAATCCTCCCTAGCACATTACAAAACCACTTCATAAAAGTTTAATCAGTAACATGAAGAAAGCCATCAGTCCATCTCTCAGATCTACAGTGTACTTGTGTACGACTCCACCCCAGATATCAATTCTCTGGTTGATCTTATCAAGGCGTCGAGATTAGATGTGTCATTTTCAGTTGACTCATTTTGTCAGAGTATCTGTAATCATTTTGGGTGTTAACTCATCTTGAAAAGGCTGTTTGTCTCAGATCTGACTGAAGACCCACAGCAGGAATGTTTTAACGGTAACTTTGCAGCATAGACTGACTTAAGACCGGAAGTTTTGGACTCCACCCAAAGCTCTGCATCCACGCAAACTGCCAGATGCATCAAAGACCTTTCCCGAACTCTTTATCTGAGCCTTAAATATAAGTAGGAAAATTTGTGCGCTTCCTGCAATTAAAAACATCAACATCTCTATGCATATAAGGGTACGCATGGGAACAAACTCATATTCAGTTGTGCTCGAACCGCCGTGTTCATGTCATGATCAACATGACTTTAATAATGTTCATAATGTGATCTATTTCAGAATAAAACACGATGTTCATTGATGTAGGGCAGGGCTTGTGATAAGTGTCCCTATATGTCATATTATTGGAGGGGACGGGTTTAAAGTTAAGAGGGCTTGTTCATGTCACCCATAAATTAAAGTCGGTTTAGATGAGTTATTCTTAGACCTCGGACGACATCAAACCCATTGTTTCACTTCCTTTTTGCATTACCATGAGTCTTGATTTGAATCGGCGCACCACTATAGAATAATGGGGTTATCTCAGAAATGATGAAGTTTCTGATTGGTTTTGATATTTCAGTATCTCAGAATCAGCTAAATGTTCCACTTTGAAATTAATTATTACTAAAGTCCCCCTGCAGTCAATAATTGTATCCCTTAAAACTAGGGATGCACGATATTAGATTTTTGCCGATATCCGATATGCCGATATTTTTCAGCTCCTTTTGGCCGATGCCGATACCGATGCCGATATATGTTTATTTGTTACCTTTGTTTGGAACCAACACCATTTTGAGCAAAACCTTTTTTTTTTCATTCTGGTTTCAGATTTCTGAGGTCTCCTTACTAAAAGGATTCTTGTTGAAGATAAATAAATGTTAATAAAGTTCTTTGTATGATAAGAGTATATTAAAAGCTCTGAAAATAACAATAATAAATGTAACCAATAATAAATAAAATAAAAAAATAATTTTTTATCCCAGATGCAGCTGTAACCTAAATATTGTATTTTGGGATTTAGCATTTGTGCACACCTATTGTAGAGCTCCTTGGATTATTTTTCATCATCCATTTCCTAAAATTTTATTACAGAATAATACACGGTATATAAAAGTATTTAATTTACAAGTGTCTTGCTTGTGATTTATGACATCATTACTGATTTGTTTATTCAGAACAAGAAGTAACTTTAATTTATTTGTGTATTCTACTTTTCATTGTATAACTGTAACAACAGCACCCCCACTACATGTATAAATATATAGCGGTTTGGGGGCGGGCACTAGGACCCGGAGGAGCTTCTGCTGCTGTGGAGGCTGCCGCACGCGCTAGAGAGTGGGGAGACGCGATTGGGCTTGTTTTGGGCTCGTTTTGGTCTAGTTGTTGTGAATACCAGGCAAATCTGCTGCTGACGGTCACGTGCATTCACAAATTTAAGGCAGCATTTAAAAACAGTCAATATAAATCACTGTATATGCAATGTATTAGGTTGTTTTCACTTGAAGAATGACCGCAGTGCTGACATGGTCTCATCGCTGTAGCACTCCTTGCACACGTGAGTTATTGCAGGCGCATATTAACACGTTATCATATCGGCAAGGCATATCGGCATAATTTTTTCATTTTGGCCGATGCCGATTTATATATTTTAAGTGTTTATCGGCCGATTCCGATGTTGTGCCGATAATATCGTGCATCCCTACTTAAAACTAATCTATGATCACCAAAATTACATATTTTAAAAAAAAAGTCATTCATGCCTTAAAAAAGCTTGAATCATGTAACTCGACACCCTTGCTTAGTTTAATATATATGGATACATAATTATGCAAATTAGCCCCACCCCCACTCACTCGTCTACAAGTTAAGATTTTAGAATGGGGATGGGTTTGTGTCGCTCTCTACAACATCAGACACAGTAATTTAATATAATTTGCCTTGACTATACGTTATCAAACTGATAATAATGTGTTGCTAATGTTACACAAACCATGTTCCCGTTCGCCATCTCAGTCTCAGCAGCCATCATAGAAAGTCAGTGGAGAAAGGCATATAGTTCTAGCCTAAAAATCTAGACGTACCCTAGTGGCAGCAAATCTAATCTGCCCGCAAGTGTCGTCTAGCAACTCTCAATACCCTTCTGAGCTGTAAACGGCAAACTCTGGTCGGGCCAATTACATCGTGTATAGAGTCGGTGGGCGGGGCTTAACATAATGACGGCCGAGTTGCGTTTGCGTGCTTCTAGTAAACACAGAAACTGGCGAACGGCGGCCTTTCGAATCAGCTCTGACCGCGACTCTGAAAGACTTGGAGCTAAGCTTTTCTCTGAGAAAAGAACAAAGAACGGCACTGAAGTCATTCTTAAAAAGGGAAGATGTGTTCTGAGTTTAGCCGACCGGATACGGGGAATGTTTAATTGTCAACTAGCTCTGCTTCACCTTCGTTGCTCTGGTTGGTGTAGCGCTATCCTATCATGTGGTTTCCAGACCAAACATCTTGATGTGGGTCTGGCTTGTCAGGCTAATATAGTTTATCATAACATCGAAATATTCATCATATAATTCTCCCGCTATATTGCTAAAAGTAGAAAAGTTTCATATCAACAGAAACATATACTGTAACCTGCTTCTTTTCAGACTCCCTGCTTCAGAATAGTTAATGATATGCTAAAGCTCCACCCACACATTGACATGATTGGTTAAAGGGATAGTTCACTTTAAAATTAAAATTCTGTCATCCTTTACTCACCCTCAAGTTGTTTCAAACCTGTATGAGTTTTTTTCTTCAGCTGAACACAAGGGAAGATATTTTGAAGAATGTCAGTAACCAAACAGTTAACTGGAGCCATTGACTTCTGTAGTATTTTTTTTCCTACAATGGAAGTCAATGGCTCCAGGTAACTGTTTGGTTACTGACATTCTTCAAAATATCTTCCCTTGTGTTCAGCTGAAGAAAGATATTCATACAGGTTTGATACAACTTGAGGGTGAGTAAAGGACGACAGCATTTTCATTTTAAAGTGAACTATCCCTTTAAGATAAGGTAGTTTGTGAAACACCAGCGATGTCAAACCGTGTTTTTGAGACTCTTTGGTTCACTGCAGTTTTAAAGAGAAAATACTCAGCGATGGTGTTGACTTATGAATTTGCACGCTTAAGCATATTAAAAACACCACATAGACATATAAACAACATTAAAAACTTGACTTTTATAATCTAGTACTTGCATATCACTGATAAATTAGAAGTAGTCACTCTCATATGAGTCTCAGGGTACAAGTATGATTATATTTCTCTATATAATAGTCATCAATATAAGTGAGTTGGTCAATTTAAATACAAATGTTATTTGTTCATTTATGTACACTACATTATTAATTTTTTTCAGGATTCTTTGATGAATCAGAAGTTCCAAAG
Organism: Pseudorasbora parva; assembly: GCF_024679245.1. Classification (NCBI taxonomy): domain Eukaryota; kingdom Metazoa; phylum Chordata; class Actinopteri; order Cypriniformes; family Gobionidae; genus Pseudorasbora; species Pseudorasbora parva. The sequence goes on along the minus strand of NC_090194.1, from coordinate 3,169,394 downwards.
AACAACAATGAAGACATTTTTCCCTTTTGAGCAATTTAATGCATCCTTGCTGGAAAAAAAGTGTATTTTTTTTTTTTTTAAATCATACTGATCTCAATCTTTTGAATGGTTGTGTATATTCTGCGGTTTTAGTTGTATTATTTAATGTCTTAATGTCATATTTATTTGAAACGGTACGTTAATGCTATGTAATGCTATGTTTTAATGTGTGTTATCAAATACTCAGGAATGGGATTTACTGAAATATTTGCCCATTCAGACATTTGACTTCTGGAAACAGTACTCATAGTATATTGCGTAAGTCTGACATGAGGTTAAAAGGTTAGTTCACCCAAAAATGAAAAAAAATCTGTCCTCATCTAGTCACCCTCATGTTATTCCAAACCTATAAGACTTTCATTCATCTTCAGAACAACGTTCATAAAGAGATTGTAAAACTAGTCCATATGAGTTGAGCCGTTTTGTCCAAATTTATTGAAGAAACTTGGTCACTTTATATGATAAAGAGATTGAATTTAGTCTTTTATTCACATATAATCATTTTAATATGCATTTGAAAATGATTTATTTTCTAATGCTTTAGAAAAAGAAAAGAAAAAACTCACTAACAAAAAAAAAACGCGTCTGCTAGGCTTGGGCGGTATCCAAATTTTGATACCGTCAAACCTCCTCCCTATTTTACCTCGGTATACGGTATTACCGTGAATAATTAAAACATTATGATGTAAGGCTAAGACAGCGTCAACAAACTGTTGGCTTGGCTTATATATATATATAGGCCTATATTTTTATTTTATTTTTTACATTTGAGCCCCTGCCCCTGAGAAACTCTCTGCACGTTTTATGCTTACCGTTATGAGACAATTGTCAGACATTTGACATTTTTTTTTGTGAGTCCCATGTCCACTTGATTTTTGTGGAGTTCATGCTTATTGCTTACATTGCCAGCTGTGTGACAAAAGGCTTCGGCAATATTACAGCATAGTCAGAGGGTGCGCTCGGTTTTTCATCCACGCAGCAGTGGGGATGGGTTTCGGATATGCGCCCTTAGGTTCAAGGTATTTCCATCTCTCGCGGTCATCTTTTTGTTGCACAATTTGCAAATTGCCTCGTCTGTATTTACCGTCAAAACCCAAAATACTTCCAAACTGCAGAAGTTGTGTTCTTTTTCGATAATAACTCAGTGCCCGACTCGCCGTCTTTTCCCCTCTCTCTCTCTTTCTCATCCACGCTGTTACAACAACGCATACACATATTTAGGCATTTAATAAATAAATAGTATTTAATATGTAAATAGTTTAATTAGTTCAACTTATTAAATATTTAATAATTAATTGTTGATCAGCAATATGTAAGTTGATCTGTTTTTTGTTTTTTTTGACGGTTTGACGGTATTGAAACTGATACCGTTGCTATTTTTAGATCCCGCGGTATACCATTTTACCGTATTACCGCCCAAGCCTAGCGTCTGCTCACTAACACTGCATTTATTTGTTCCTTTAACAAATAAATGCAGTGCTAGTGAGCAGACGAGTTTTTTTTTTTTTTTTTGTCAGTGAGATTTTTCTTTTCTTTTTCTAAAGCATTAGAAAATAAGTCATTTCAAACATTTAACCTGTAGTTCTCGCATTAATCTAGGCTGTTTTATAGTATCAACAGTTGTGTGAATAGTTTGTACACACATTTTTTTAACAAGAATAAGTCAGTGTTCAGTTAACCATTCATGTTAACTAAAGCATTAAAGGACAACTCCGGTGAGAAATGACCCTAGGGGTGATTAACAGATGATTAGAGAGTAGATCGTTCTCTGGGATGCGTTTTCATGGAAATCGAATGTAAAGATTTTTATCTTTAAAAACAGATTAGCTTATAACAGTAGTCTATGGGGCACAGGGTAGTGAAATTAAATGGCTAGTTAACACCACCAACAAGACTCAAAATAGCCTCAGACTAACACGGCAGCATAATGAGGGTCCCTACATGCAAACCCAAGCATTGAGAACTTTGTAAGAGTACAAACAGTTTAATAAGAAGATACTTTATAAACACAGTTCATTACGCGTTCACGGACAGCAGCCATCTTGGAAAACAGTCTCGACTCATCGAGCGACGAGAGCTCTGCTAAGTGATGAACTGTGACTGAATCTCATATGGTCCGTTGTTTCCGGAAGAAAGCACTGAACGCAACAGAGAAAATAAATAAATAAAAATAAAAATGTCCATGTTGTTACATTTCACAAACTTAATTCCTATCGATCAGCTCACTTAGAACAGCGCTCGTGGATCGACGAGTCGAGACTGTTTTCCAAGATGGCTGCTGTCCGTGAACACATAAGGCACTATGTTTATAAAGTATCTTCTTATTAAACTGTTTGTACTCTTACAAAGTTCTCAATGCTTCGGTTTGCATGTAGGGACCCTCATTATGCTGCCGTGTTAGTGTGAGGCTATTTTTAGTCTTGTTAGTGGTGTTAACTAGTGATTTAATTTCACTACCCTGTGCCCCATAGACTAGTGTTATAAGCTAATCTGTTTTTAGAGATAAAACTCTTTACATTCGATTTTCATGAAAACGCATCCCAGAGAACGATCTACTCGCTAACCATCTGTTAATTACCCCTAGGCTCATTTCTCATCGGAGTTGTCCTTTAACTAATGTTAACTAATACAACCTTATTGTAAAGTGTTACCCAAATATAATTTAATAAGAAATTGGCCTAAAATTGGAGAGAACTGTCACACTGTGTCTACGACTGACTGGTTGAGTTTTTGGTTGATGAAACCTCAGTACGTTCCCAGCTGTGTGGCAGGAGTGATATTAATTCAAGGCACATCTAGATCGTTCCATCTCCATTCTGACTTCATGACACTCAGTAACATATATTATTCAGATCAGACCCATGGGAAGGATCTAAACAGATTTATAACACACTCTTCGTCTCTTTATTCTAACAGAGTGTCCCTCCATTATTAAGATCCGATCTGCGTTCTCTCTGTATGTTCTTCTCATTGCACATACCTGTCCTTTTCCCTCAAACCTTCTGGGGTTCACGATCGCAACAGAACAAACAAAAGCACATTTGCATCAGCGAAACATTTGTATACACACAGTTTGAGGACTCTAATGCCAGAAATCATTTGCAGGCTCATTAGGCTGATGGGACTGGGACAGTGCTGGAATGTCTTATCATTACCGGCTAAATCAGAAGATGCTGATATGCTCGGAGAGTCAGGAAATGGAAAAACCGTCTCCCAGAGGAGTCATTCGTCATTATTAAATGGCTATAAACCACTACATTTGAGTTGGCCGTTGGTTAGCACGTCCTAAACTCTCCCATGTGACTTCACATCCACCGTACTAATGCGTTCCTCTTGTGGCATGTAAAGGTCTTCATGTTTGTTTGAGGTTGTTCACTGAGTTTAGTAGGATAATTCAAGCACGGCTAAGATCATTATGTGGATCTGAGAGACTGTGTTCACAAGAGAGAGAAACATTCCCAAAAGTGCTGAGATTAATGAGAGATGTTTAATGATGTTTTCCACTGAGCTAGTTTAATCTCTTATTCAGGCTTTAGGAGAGAGATCTAGAGATGGAGACTTGGGGATGCTGGTTATTGCGCCTAATGATTCAGAAGCTCTTCTTTGGTATAAAACACTGATTATTGAAACACTGAACGCAGATTGACTGCATAATCTGTCATATAATTCACAAATCAAGAAATTTCAGTGGTAAAGTGCAAGTAACACTATTATTTTCTATCTATATTTATTAATTATATTTATTTATATTTTGCAAAACAACACTAGTAGTGTTGCATTAAACCTGAGTGAGTTTATTGCATAGGATTTGCTGCCTTCTATTGGTATCCAGACAGTAATACAGTTTATTCCATGGAAAATTATTATAATAATAATAGAACAAAAATTCTCTCTAATTTTAAGCATTACTTGTAAGCTTCTTAGAGCTTAACATGCTTTGTATGTGATCCTAGCATGCAGATTCAGGAAAATGTATGTGTGCTATTGTTAATGAACATTATAAAATGGTCAAACGGTGCTGTTGTTCATGCTGGAAACTATAACAACTTGACAAATCTAGTTGATAGGATATAATAAACTCTAATTCACGGAATTAAAAGTGTGTTTGAAAGGCACGAATACTCATCAAAAATATCTAATGTGCATTTACTGTTGAAGTGCAGGTCAGTGAGAAAAAAAAGAATTTTAATTACCGTTTTCTATTTGACTATATTTTAAACAGGGCTGCCAAGCGTCTAATTAATTACATGATCCATTTAATCCATTTAAGTGCATGAATAATTAATCTAATCTAATTATATTAATTACACATCAAATTTGGCTGAGAAATTACCCCCAAAAGATAATGATTATTGTGTTAAATGTAAAAAGCATCAAACAGACATTACAAAAATTAACTTTAGAAATAAATGTTTTATTTGATTCAACAGAATTGATTACACATTTAGGCTACAACAACCATTATTTGTGCATCTGATTTGGGATTTAGATATATTTATGGACCAAAAATGTTTGGTTAACATTCTTCAAAATATATTTTTATGTTTCTCATAAAGTCATATATTATACAGATTTGAAACGATTTATATGTGAATATAAAGATTGTTCATGTGATATTGCTTAACTATATCATATGATATAAAAAATAAGATGAAAACTCATAGAGGGGAATTTTGCCGTGATATCTTGAGTTTTAGGGTCATTCTAACGGCAGTAAGGTTTGCCCTGCTTCATGTATTGAGTGTGTTTAAATGCATCCGCACATGTTTTTATTGCTGGGTCATTTGGGAAGCTGAACAAGGTTATCTTTCCCTCTCATCTGAAACGCACTTCATTGTTGATTTCGTCTGAACAGAATAACAGCGCCTCCCGTAACCCACTTTGGTGTGTGTGTGTGTGTGTTCCTTGTTTGACAATACTTGTGAGGGCACAAATGTCCTCACTTATATAGTAAAATATGAAAACAACTCACTAGCGAGGACATTGGTCTGGCCCACACTAGTTAAAAAGGCTTATAAATCGGCCAAAACATGTTTTTATTTAAATGTATTGTTTTGCATATTTCTGTGATGGGTAGGTTTAGGGATAGGGGTTGGGTTAGGGGATAGAAAGTATCATTAACCTGATATAAAATCAATGGAAGTCCATGTAATGTCCTCACTAATATAGTGAAACGTGTGTGTGTGTGTGTGTGTGTGTGTGTGTGTGTGTGTGTGTGTATGTGTGCGTGTGCGTGTGCGTGCGCGTGCGCGTGCGCGTGCGTGTGCGTGTGCGTGCGTGTGCGTGCGCGTGCGTGCGCGTGCGTGTGTGTGTGCGTGCGTGCGCTCATGCAAGAGAAGTGCCCATACAAGCAATTCCAACCATTATGACCTCTCAGCCCCATGCTCCACTTTTTTTTTCTTTCCAAAACTTGTTTGAATCCTGAAGGAGTGTATTTGGCACAGAAATACTCAGTCATACATCCATCATTTTTTTTTTATGTTGGTGATGCTTAGCATGAGGATCAACACAGCATCAGCCATCCTCTTTAAGATAAATCAGGCCATCTGTTTTCCCCTTTGACGTATGAAACAAACTGTTGATCAAGATTTTCCACGAAAGCAGATTAATTCCTTTATACATTCATAATGCGTTTTGATTTTTGATCCTGCCCCACATGTAGGCTACATTTCTGAATTAAGCAATGGCTTTATTTGGAGACGGTCAATTGAAGCAATTACATTATATATCATCTAAAGACCAATACGCAAACATAAAGCAGGAGAAAATGTTAGCACAAGCAGGATTCCAGTTGAGGATTAGTGGATTCGACATACACATGGCATTGAGGCTCTCCCTCCTCTCCCTCGTACCTTCCGCTAAGCCTAAAATAAGATGATCGGCAGTTGCGTCACCCTGCATGTGGACTTTCATCTAAATGACAAGAGGATTTTAGAAGCAGATTCTCTCTTATGAGTCTGTGCATGGCGAGTGTCTGTTTCTCCGGGAGCTGAGTCGAAACATTTTGGCCAATCTGGCAGAACAGACGAACCAGGACAGCTGGATTCAGCTGGTTTACCTCCACTTGGGGGAGTGTAAGTCACTCCGGGATGCTTTTATTGGAGTTTCAGAGGAGTGCACCAGGACATGTGGTTCATCAACCAGGTTGAATGTCAGTGTTTTGTGTTTCACTGGCTATTAATCGATGTTTTTCTTTCTGTCTTTGTCCTTTCAGGTGACCTGGCTGATCTTCAGATGCCTTATACAAATGTAGAAGTGATCCAGGGGAAGATGGTAGTTCTGCAGGCATCTTACACGGGCGGTGACAAACAGAAAAACACGGTCGTCTGGAACTACATGTCCAGCAGCACAGAAATGGTGACTGTCTTTTGCTATATGATGTTTTTGTGTGATATGCAGTTCTCTATCTAAAAATGATTACACATTTTGATTTTTGCATATAGATTTTTTTTATTGTAATGGTAATTTTCTGACAGGATTATCCAGTCATTTTACAGAAATTACCGATAACCATTAAAACACAACCTAATGCAATGGGTAATGCAAAATACATTCTGTCATATTCATTACCCACCGAAATGTAAAAAAATGCCATTTTTGTTTTTTGTCCAAAAGACAAAAAGGCAGAAAATACGTCTCCCCTCCTCTACTTTATTTCTAATTGTTAAATCTGATTCTGTTTCATAGAACTGAACGAAGAATAATATATTGATATTTTAAATTATTTTAATATAGGCCTATTTACTGTTCAATTTTTTTGTTACTTTAACTAAAAGTGTGTGTGGCTTTTTTAAGTATACAAAAAACAAATACTTTTTTTTTGTGCTCTATTTTCATGGATTTAAAAAAAATGTTTACAGTGAACATTTGTGCGTAATATAAATCTATATATCTGATATAAATGTCACACTGTAGAACCACTGAAGTGGAAGAAAAAAAGTTACGAGATACATATATCATAGTTGTGCTTTGACTCAGTTGTTTTATTTGTGAAAACTCATGCCAAATTATGGACATAATGAGAAATTATGAACACATACCAAAACAAGAGAGAACCACCACTGCATTAATAACTGATTATGTTGCAGTCAAGGTATGCTTATTTTTCTATGCATTTCTTTTTGCACAGTAAAATAAAACCTGTCGCTGTAATTTGCAAAAAAAATATTTGCCAAATACTTTTTTCTGATAAATACCTTGACCCCGTTTAGAGTTTCCCCCCTCATATTTAAAATATTTTCCTCATATTTTGATGTTGTAATTAAACAGGTAGGGTTATTAAAAAGAAATATGACTTTTGGCCACTAATAGTTCATTCAATAGGTTGTGATCGCTATATGAGTAAATGAGCAATATGAGTGTAGTATCTTTAGGCCTGATCAGATTTGATTGTTTTATCAAACTCATAATGATTTCTAAATAGATTAATTTGGAGCAGTTAAGAGCACGTAACATGATGGAATATAAAGTCTGTAGGGGTCGAGTGCACAGGGAGGTAATCCTGCTCCTCATTATCATTGCTCGTGTCAACATGTTTCCGGAACGGCGAGAGGATTCAGAAAAGATTTATAATCAAATCTGATCATGTTATGTCAGTCCAAATTAGATTTTGAAATGGTGTGGTATTATGGGTGGGATCATTCCTTAGTTTTTGTCCTGATGCCAGAAAGTTTAGCACCATCTGTGCATGTTATGATTTGGATGATGAATTACTTTATTGAACATTATTGTGGAATGATTTTATTTATTAAAAGTGTCCAAAGGTTTTTCTTATTTCCTTTTTTTTACATTTTGAATGGTTTATCCACGTTGTGGTTCTGTCTGTGGGTCATCATCACTTTAACTCATACTGCCTGCGAGTTCAGTCCATCTCACCCTAAGAGCCTCTAATGCTGTGATTGAAATGTACACTCTTGGCAGCAGTTCTTTTTCATTATGGATTACATGGCATCTCATTATTCTGTAAGAAACCGTATTATCTGCAGATTGTGAAATCCTCCATTCTGCATTTTCTTCAGTTGAGATTAACTCACAGAAAGGTTATTCTGAGATGAATCTTTTAGACCAGTCCACTGAGAAATTCTGTCACTGCCACTGATCTTATGTCATTTCCTTTTTGTTATTGTACTTTTTTGCGCAGTGGAGTGTTTTCTGACTTTCTAAAAATGTGTGTGTGTGTGTGTGTGTGTGTGTGTGTGTGTGTGTGTGTGTGTGTGTGTGTACACCGATCAGGCATAACATTATGACAGGTGAAGTAAATAACACTGATTATTCATTACAGCTCCTGTTAGTGGGTGGGATATATTAGGCAGCAAGTGAAATTTTTTTTGTTAAAGTTGATGTGTTAGAAGAAGGAAAAATGGGCAAGCGGTGGTCAGTATCTATCACAAGTGGTCCAAGGAAGGAACAGCTGTGAACCACTGAAGGATCATGTGACACTGATATTGCTGTTTTATTGTATTTTTGATCAAATAAATGCTGCCTTAAATATTAAAACAAATATTATAGTAAATGCATTCATATTTGAATGTATATATATATATATATATATATATATATATATATATATATATATATATATATATATATATATATATATATATATAGCGACATATTGTTCTCCTGCTCCATGCAATAGGAGAATTGATACGCTGGCACCAATTACTAATATTTTAATAAAATAAGGGGCTCTGAATAGATTTCCCTGCTCTCAGCATCGCTACTTCATGGCTTCTCAAGGTGGCGATCAACACATGAATGAGGGAAACATGAACACAAGTTAACTAGCCTAAGAAAAAGAGTTTTTTAACGGGATAGCGGACAGCAGTGTGAGTGAAATAATAAATGCCAGCCACGTTCAAGTCCAAAGTCTGGAAAACTTTTTATGGGTATTTTGTTTAAATGGGTATTTTGTTCATAGTTAGACATGAAAACAAAGATTCTCACCATAAATCAGCATAATTATTAACTATTCATTCCTCATTTCTCATCATGATCCCTCCCAACTCTTTGTCTTTCTTTAGATCATCTCGTTCGTCACTGGAGAGATAAATTATGGCACTTCCCAGATTGCAGGTCGAGCTGGTTTTGTCCATTCAATGCCTGACACCAATGTGTCCCTGTTCATTAACAACACCAAAGCATCGGACTCAGGGAAGTACATGTGCCAGGTCCTGATCCCCGGGGGCGGAGGACTCGCCAAAGAGCTGACCCTTAATGTTAAAGGTGTGTATTTGCTGCCACAATATGGCACACACACAAAGGCATAACTCACACAAGCCTAACCACAATACTCTCTCAGATGTGTTCTGTGACACAAGCCAAGTATTCTTGCTGCGTTTCACAGAAAAAGCATCCAAAAAATAATTTTAGCCCTTATTTAACATCACATCGTGTCTCTTTCAGTTCCTCCCTCGGTGCCGGTGTGTCAGGTTAAAGAAAAGCCTGTCCTCAAAGGAAACATCACTCTGGCCTGTAACTCTAATGATGGTAAACCGGCCCCTAAATACAAGTGGACCAAGATGAGCCCGACCTCAGAAGTCTTTTTCTCTCCCGCACTAAGTGAGTCTGTGTATCCACGAGAACATGTTTACATTAAGTATTCATTTCAATTTTCTTTCTATTAGCATATTCACATTTCAACATGTTACCCCAAAAATGTCTTTCAATCACGTATGACTGTCTTTTTTACAGTGAACATTTGTACGTAATATAAATCTATATATCTGATATAAATGTCACACTGCAGAGCCACTGAAGTGAAAGAAAAAAAGTTACGAGATACATATATCATAGTTGTGCTGTGACTCACTTGTTTTATTTGTGAAAACTCATGCCAAATTAGGGACATAATGAGAAATTATGAACACATACCAAAACAAGAGTGTGAAAAGAGCCTGTGAAAAAGGGGGCATTTTTGAGGAATGTCCCAGCCACTGACAAAGAAAGCACCATAAAAGTATACTAAAAGTCATCTAGATGACTCAGGATCCATTTGTAGTGGTTACCAGCTAGAGGTTAGATCGGGCTCAAAAAATCAAGCCCGACCCTACCCGAGCCCGTGCACGTTGTGTCCGAGCCCGACCCGGCCCGACACATTAACTGTAATTATGAGCCCGAGCCCGATTTAAACCCGACCATTGTTCAATATGTGGGCGTTCTGACGAGAACGAGCCTGTAATGAGCAAAGCGCAGCGAAGCGGACCGGTGAGGCTCATGATAAAACTACATTTAGTTTTCAGTTTTCTCCACAGCGACTGTACAGCCGAATAACATTTTGTTGCAATATTGTCATGTTTAACACTTTGAAGCTGCTTTGAAACAATCGTCATTGTAAAAGCGCTATAGGCTATAAATAAAGCTGACTTGACTCCGCTCAATAATCCGCAGGCGCGCGCTCATGATCCGCTCACCGGTAAACTGATGTCTGCTCAAATCCAGCTCAGACAGTTATCTGTAGCTCACTTTGTTGTAGCCATTAAACAATGTGTTTTTTTCCTTCATATTTATGTTTAAATATTATAATATTATTTTTACATATTTCATCTGATTATGATGAGTGAAAAGATGCGAGTGGGTCAGAAATGATTTTGGTGGTTATATTTAGTTTAATATTAAGTTTTGTTTTGTTGAAAGCATTTTTTTCGTTTTGTTTAAATTGTATCTTAATTTTAAAAAAGTTTCTTAGGCCAATTGCCTGGATTTAATAAATAAAAAGCAAATAGCAGACTATAATCGTGAGGTGAAGTCGTGGGAGTGATCGCTTTCATTGCTCGTGCACTGGAGCGCGTCTCATAAATAAACCCAACCTCAGCAGCTACTCGCCTCACAGACATGAGAAATATGCGTATAGAAAGCTTGAAATGACCACTTTTAAACGAAACGATTCGAAGATATTTAATTAAGCAGAGTGCAGTGTTCACGCGAGCAGCTCTTGACACAGAGCGTTTCTGTTTATAACGCTGCGCTCCATCACTGCTCGAGCTGTGAGTTTAACGCGCATTTTTACACTAATCCTGACAAGTGCAACTTTGTAGACTACACATTTGTTTCTTAGTTGTTGTATTAGTTCTTACTTTGCTAAATATGTATATATAATTTCTGATTATAGCATAGCTTTCTGCCCACCCAATTAGACTAGTAAATTAAAAAAAAAAAAAACCGCTTGATCACGGGCCCGGCCCTACCCGACCCGAGGATAGTGCAGAGAAATCTCAGCCCGGCCCGCGGGTCGGTTCGGGTCAGGTTCGGGTTCGGGCTCGGGCAGAGAATCTAAACTCTATTACCAGCTCACTGGGAGATGAGGTTATTCATGAACATACAACAGTTCTTTCTGGTTCTCAAATCTGATCCAGTTCACTGTTTGCGACGACTATCATGGCGGTTGAGAAATTCACCTATTTTTTTTTTATGTTTTTTTTTTTTACAATTATTATTGTGTCGGAATGTAGTTCGAAGAGTTGTTTTTAGGAGAATGTAGCTATCTAGACCTCAAATATGTGAAGCATATGTAAAAAAAGTGCCTTTGTGGCAGATGTGAGCTCCAGGCCGCCAGCGGCCGCTCAGTGCTCATGTATCCGCAGAGAATCGCTTCATCTCAGACAGTCCTTGGGGAATTTGCAGCTGGTTCTTACTTATTTTTTATCCTTTATTTTACCTAGAAATAATCCCATTGAGATTCAAAATATCCTTTTCAAGGGAGTCCTGGCCAAGACAAGATAAAATACATAGACACAAATTTAACCGGAGAAGACATTTGGCAATTAAACATCATCTCAACATAATCGCCAGCAGCGCTCAGTAACATGACAGTCCTTTATCCTAGTTTTAAACAGTGCCTTTGTCGGTAGATTTCTGCAATGTATACCAGGACAAAGGTGCAAAAACTTCACTGAAAACAGTTTATGTTTATGGAATATCATAGTGACATTTGGAATAAGAAAAGAACATAAGTATGGAAGCAGTTTACAAAGTATGGCCTTAAAAAGAAAAATATACCAGTGCTCCTGTCTGTGATTATCTTACTGTGTGTAGATAGTGGTGGAACATAAGATATAATTCATTTGGGGTGTATCAAACGGACAATCTTTAGTGTTATTAATCTATAACATGTTCCAGAGCAAATTGATTTTAGTTAAGGGAAAAATTAACTTTTATAACCTTATATTTAACGTTAGGCTATATTTAACTTAAGCCCAGTATATAGAGCGTGATGTTTCATTAGTATGGAGGCTTGGGCTCAAATGTCACACAGTCAACTTGAGATTTAAATCCGTGGTGGAAGAAAATAATTCTGTATAAAAGAGAGATTTTAAAGACACTCCGTTGATGTGTCTTTTTTATTTACACACTTAAGCTGTCAAACTGTTGTATAAACACAATATCACATTTCGTAACTGTGCATTATATTACCTACCGCCGAATCACAGTCGTGCTCATATATGGCCATATTGCATTGCTACTCATGGTATGGCTCAAATATTAACGTTATTTTGGTCAGTTTGTCACATTTAAGCATTCGTAAGACTTTGCAATACAGCACACGGGTCATTGACCACTTTTATGATACTGTAAAGGTGCTTCTCATCCTTTTTTGAAGCTTGTGCTTCAGTGGAAAAGACCAATTATGTTACTTAAAATATTTCCTTTTGTGTTCAATTCGCCTTATTCACCTGGCGGCCATTTTGAAAACTCTAACGCCGTTGAGGGGTACACAAACCCGGAAGCTGGACTCCGATACGGTACTAATCATTAGTAGCATTCTGTGTCACTGCACTTCGTCACTCAGGAAAAAATCCAACAGAGGACAAACCTTTCACCGTTTTCCAGAGGATAAGGGATTACATGGAGTGTGGATTAAAAAAAATATCAGAAGGGATCCTGGTCGTAATTTCTGCATTTTACTACAGACTGTCATAATACGTCATAAATGAGTCACCTACTGTCACCCTGAAGCATATATGTAATGTTGGGGTCACGGGGCAGGGCTGAAGGCAGATAAAGTGAACATGGTTAAAACCTGGAGCAGGTCTCGGGTCTTCGTTATACAACACAACAAAACACAGACGAAGTTCAAAAGACTCAAGCAATAGCAAGACTGGGACATGTCAAGTCAGCTTTATTTAGCGCTTTTACAATGCCGATTGTTCCAAAGCAGCATCACGGTGTTAAACAGGACAATATTGCAACAAAATTTGATTCGGCTCTAGTCATTCTGGAGAAAACGGTGATGTTATCAGCTTATTTTAATCTATCATATAGTGTCAACGTGGACACTGTGCCGCCAGGTGAATAAGGCGAATGGAGGAAATGGCAATTTTTATATGTAAAAAATTAATGTGAATACATTTTTTGCTAAACTAATCCTTTTAGCATGAAACAGATTGAGATTAAACCTTAAAACTATTTATTTGTCATTATATCATTCTTGAGCACCGGAATAAAATCCTTGGATATGGTGGACTTAATCGTTTACTGTTACACAATCTCTGTTTCCAATATTACATTTTTGGGATCTCTGGCTTATTTAAGGTATTTTTTAAAAAATGCAAGTCTGACTTTAACCTCACACTGTTGTGTTGTTGTAGATGAAACGGCAGGAACGTTAAAACTGAACAATCTGAGCAGTAATATGTCAGGAAAGTACGTGTGCACTTCGTCCAACTCTGCAGGAGAGGAGACATGCTACATCAACCTGGAGGTCATCACATGTGTGTACTGCTGTTTGCTCATCACATAAACTCCTGCTCAAGTTTGGGGTCTTTTTTTATGTTTGTAACTTTTATTCAGTATTAAATTGATCAAAAGTGACATTAAAATTACATGAACTTTCTATTCATTTAAGAAATGTATTACAGCTTCCACAAAAACGTTAAGTAGCATGACTGTTGTCAACATTGACAATAATTAGAAATGTTTCTTGAGCACCAAATCAGCATATTAGAATAATTTCTGAAGAAGCGTGTGACACAAAGACTGAAAATTCAGCTTTGCAATCATAAAATTTTATATAAAACATCTAAAATATAGAAAAGTTATTTTAAATTGTAACAATATATCATACTATTACTGTATTTTTGATCAAATAACAATGACTTATTTCAAAAACATAAAAAATCATGTTGACCCCAAACTTTTGAATGTAATGTATCTGTTTGTAATATTTACTCGATGTGGCATACATTAACTTGTCCTGTTCTTTTTGTGCAGCAACTAATGCTGGGATGATCGCTGGTGTTACGTTTGGTTGTATTGTGGCTCTCATCCTGATCATTATCTTCCTCGTCTTCATGTGGACAAGACGGAAAGACACAGAGGAGGATTTGGCCAATGAAATCAAGTATGATAATTATGATTTAATGATTGATGTTATGCATTGATGTCTCCTGCTCCCACAAACTCTCACAACAAGCAACTGAATGCAGCAAAAAGTTTATTTTAGACAAAAATTGTTTCATTTAGGGACAATAACTAAAAAAACGATAGGCTAAAATAACAAACAGAAAACCAGTTGGTTTATACATCAAAAAAGCTAAATAAATGGCGTTCTTACCTCCCTGCTATTTGTAAACTGGAGAAAATGCATTGTAAAATATTGGCAATCCACTACGAAGAGAGCCCCTTAAAAGGGATTGATCCAATACAATTACCAGTTTACACCATTTAACAATTCAACTCCCCACAAGGAGCGTGCTTGGAGTGTTAATCATTCATTTGTCTCTCATGTACTAATAATTATTGGTTGTCCAATTAATTTCTGCAAAAGGTTCTTTTGAACAGTTTGTTTCAATGAACCAGTAAATAAAAAAGTACCAAGTCAGTGGCTATTTATATTATATTTAATGATATATATATATATATATTTTTTTTTTTTTACAAAACTTAGTTTTATGGTATGAAACATTCAAATAAAGCCATGTGTGAACATGATTATTCATTCACTTAAGTTAATGGTGTTTTTTCCTTCTGTTATTCTACATCTTGGACAATTTTACTACATTTTGCACTCAAAGCACACAATACAAACATTAATGCACAAACGTGATCTACATGTCTAAAGTTGATAAAAAATGCAATTTTTCTTTCTCTAATCCAGTGATAATTTTGAACGAAAATGCAGCTAGAGCACAGATGAGTGGCCGAGAGCTATAATAACAAACACTATATAACGAGCGCAAATCACTTCCTCACGCATCTGATTGATAAATAGGACCGGGACGAGTGGCAAAAGAGCTGCTGGATGACTGGAGTTAATAGGGGAAACTGCGAAAACACAAGTAAAAACTAACGATTATACTCAAATTTGGACTCAACATAGTTCTTTGCAACTTACCAAAGATCCAGTGATCCATGGATATTGCCATGCAGTCAGGAGTCATGACATTTATATGAGCCTGATTTCAACATAAAGCAAATTTGCCTCTCTATCCTCTCTATAACTCTTCATATAAATACAATAAAGGCAGGTCTAAATCCAGGTAATCACTTATATTACTGTTATACATAATGTCAAATTGACTCGTCCAGCCCTAAAACTTATTATATACGTATATCACATTGTAATAAAGTTTGTCGATAGGAAGGAGGCGGGAACCGGCAAACGTTTAACAACTTTTATTAAATAAACAAAACGAAAGTAAACCGCGGGCAGCCCCTCACGGACGACTGCCCACACACACATAACAAAACTTAACATAAAGTCCAGGCCTGGTCCTCTCTCGTCTTCCGCTGCCTTCGCTCCTCCTTTTATGCTCCCGTCCCTTGGCCGCGAGACGAGACCGGTGTGTCACGCAGCTGGTACTCATTACCACTCGTCACCGGCCTGCTCTCGCAGTCCCTCGCCCTGCTGTTTGCCACACCACACACATATCGTTTTTTCTGTGTTTGTTTAAAAACATCAAATTATGCAGAATATATGATGGTTAATATTTAACTGATGATGTGTTAATAAAATATAAAGGGTAAGATTTTACCCCAGAATTCAACATACTGACCAAAAATGATAACAGCAAATCCACGTTTCGCTGGCTGGAGTTCAGTTGTTTCTGTGTTTGCAGAGATCTGTTTGCTTCTCTCTTCTGTAGCTTTCATCTATAAAAAAATAAACCTCGGATTTCTTGTCAAATGTATTTATACAGTCAATCTCAAACCTTATTCCCATTTTAGATGTGTTTTGTGTGTCATTCACGTTGGCAAATCTTTTTGCCACTTAGTGGGCGTAACCGCAGTCACTCCGGCTTATTTCAGTGAACCGTTTGCCTCACACAATCTATGCTAAAGCACCCAAAGTAAACTTGGTCATTTAACTGAACTATGCACATGCATTTTAGACATGTCATGTTGTTCTATCCATGCAATAAATGCACATCATTGAATGACATGCTTTTTTTTTTTTAAGCTCACTGCTTACTGCCCACTACTATTTACTGCTGAGCGATTGGCAAGTTAAGGAGCATCCATAATTACAATTTAAAATCAATTAGTTATTGAAATGTCTTCATTTTACAAATAAAGCTTCAGAGAGGGATACTTTCTGCATCCTTATGTAGTTCAATCTTTCATTAGAAAATTCCCCAAAATATATCTGCAGTTGTGCAAGCCGCCCACTCCACCCTGCCTGTATAATCAACCACATTTGTCACACTCTAATGGGTGTGGAGAACGAGGAGAGCACAAACACACGTCCCCGCACATACACCCTCCCACACAACAGGGACATACGAGTGAAAAGACACAGTTATGTCCAAGGACTTCAAGTCAAGTCAAATGTATGTGTACAGCGCTTTATGTATACAATGACGAGTGTTTCAAAGCAGCTTCACAGTGTTAAACTGGACAATATTGCAACAACATTTGATTCTGCTGTAATGTCGCTCTGGATAAAACATCAACTCATTTCTATTTATCATATAGCGACAATGTGGGCAGATCAGTGATATAGTTAATGCAGTTAATTTAGTAATTAATTTTATTTGGATTTAGTTGAAAACTTAGATTGAAATTTTAGTGTCCCCACTTAACTTCAAAATTGTTTCATGATTTATAACTTGTGTAGACACTAAAGGGGTTAGTTCACCCAAAAATGAAAATTCTGTCATTAATTACTTACCCTAATGTTGTTGGACACCCGTCAGACCTCCGTTCATCTTCACACACAGATGAAGATATTAGTGTTGAAATCCGATGGCTCAGAAAAGCCTTCATTGACACCAATGTCATTTCCTCTCTCAAGACCCATAAAGGCACTAAAGACGTCGTTACAAAGCCCATCTCACTACAGCGGCTCTACAATCATTTGTAATCAGACACCAGAATAGTTTTTGTGCACAAAAAAACTAAATAACGACTTATATAGTGATGGACCGATTTCAAAACAAAGTTTAGAACGTTATGAATCAGTCGATCGATTCATGATTCGGATCGCCAAAGTCACGTGATTTCAGCAGTTTGACACGCGATCCGAATCATGAATCGGTTCATTACAGTTCGAAACTTTGTTTTGAAATCAGCCCATCACTATATAACTCTTTATTTAGGGGGTTTTTTGTGCACAAAAACTATTCTCGTCACTTCATAAAATGATTGTAGAGCCGCTGTAGTGAGATGGGCTTTGTAACGTCTTTAGTGCCTTTATGGGTCTTGAGAGAGGAAATGACATTGGTGTCAATGAAGGCCTTTCTGAGCCATCGGATTTCAACACTAATATCTTCATCTGTGTCTGAAGATGAGCGGAGGTCTGACGGGTGTCCAACGACATTAGGGTAAGTAATTAATTACATACTTACATTTTTGGGTGAACTAACCCTTAAGTGTTTTTGTGTGTTTCAGGGAGGATGCTCAGGCTCCCAAACGCGTCTCATGGGCCAAGAGTGGCACTGGATCTGACATCATCTCTAAAAACGGCACCCTGTCCTCCATTCAAACCAGCTCTTACCCGCGAGACCACCACAACCACCACCATTACCCTCACTCCGACACCGCATCCATCACCACGGCCACAGGCAGCACAGCCGGCTTCCGCTCACAGCCTCCGGAAGATGCCACATTGGAGCGCACTTTGCCGGGCTACAACACCAACCCCACCCTGCCCCGTGGTCCAATAGGACCCAGCACCAACGGAGGCTACCAGAACACCTCAATGCCCCGGTCAGCCTCAGCCCAGCCTCAGATTCCACGCCCGCCAGTCCTGCCAACCACCGTAACTGCCGCCAATATCTCCCGCATGGGAGGGGTTCCCATCATGGTGCCGGCGCAAAACCAGGCCGGATCTCTGGTGTAAAAATCACTTCTGCCGAACCTCCAAAGGTAAAGAGGGAAGAAGACATCCTGTCCGCGGCCCTAAAAACTCAAGCACATTAGAAAGGACGGACTGGAACCGATAAGCTTATTGCCTCTGTATGGAAACAGCATGGTGTAATTTTCTTTATTTACATTTTTTATTTTATTTTTTATATATATATAAGAAACGTAAACAAATATAAATATGCTCATTGTATTGTTTTATAAATAGTTTTTTTTACTGTTCAAAGTATTACAGAAAAGCATCTACTTTCTGTAAAGTGGAACTTGTTAAACAATAAACAAGAAGACACTGAGATTATTCACTTTGGTTTTTCATGAAAATGTTTTGCTGTTACTGCTTTGCTGATTATTCTTTTGCGAACTAAAGATGCTAACTTGCCTTGATGAAAACAAATGAAAGGTCCACTATTCCACCTTATACAGACACTCCTCATTAAAGGGATAGTTCACCCAAAAATGAAAATTAGTCCATGATTTCCTCACCCTCATGTCATCCCAGGTGTATATGACATTCTTCTGAGTTCTGCCAAAAACGGTGTGTCTATTTACACCAAGTGCAAAGAGCGTGCCTTGATGACAAGTGCTATTCACACTAGCTCCGCCTAACAATGCCTGGTTTGGGTTTAAAAAAACACACATATTTCAATGTTTTCAGTGGCGCAGTCAGTAAAGCGTAAGGCTTAAGGGTCTTTATGACACAATCAACCTGGGCTCGAATCCACCTTTAGCTGAGCTCGTTCTTCTCTCTTTTCCCATCACAAATCAATCACATCAGAAAGGCATTTACTTTCAATAAAAATTAAGACAATGTTCTAAAAGTGGAAATAAAGTGCCTAATAAAAAGTCTAATAATAATAATAAAAGTATTTATTGTGTAGGGTAAGGGGTCAGTGTTGGGAGGGCATTTATTGTCCCATTAATGTTGCATACATTTAATAATTTTAATAAATATAATCATTTTCACTGTTATTATTGCATCCTGGTAATCTACCACAATACTAAGGTGCAAATAGTGTATCTGTCAAGATAAAGTATAAATTGTATGTAATTACTATTTACACATATTGCAAAGAACTACTTTTACATGGTCTAAAATAGAATATATCACTATTTTGACTTCATAATAGCATCTACAGCGATTTGCACTTAGTGTAAATATCCTCTATCGCTAAGAAAATGTTATTTTCATTTAGTGTAAATTCTCGTTTTAGATTTCTAATTCATGACCGGTTTTTAGTTTTGCTCTATCATCTGCACTTCTGCGTTTGTGAATATGTCAGGGGTCAAGGGTTACTCTTTTACTGTGGATCAATGCGTACAGCCATCTCTCGGAAGCTAGTTGTTTTAGTTTATTAAGTTTTTAATATGGATATTTTTCTCACACAAACGCATGACTTTGCTTCAGAAGGCCTTTATTAACCCCCTGGAGTCATGTGGAGCATTTTATAATGGACAGATGCACTTGTATTGACTTTCACCCATTCACTGCCATTATAAAGAGCAGGATATTTTGAATATAACTTTGTATTGATCTGAAAGAAGAATGTCATATACACCTAGGATGACTTGAGGGAGAGTAAAACGGGCTTATTTTCATTTTTGGGTGAACTATCCCTTTAATAATTAAGTTTACATACAATCAATAGCATATGTTCCATAGCAGCACTGGTTAAAGGGAATGTTGAGGACATCTTATTAAGTTGCTATATTTGCCTTTAAATGTTGTTGTTTTTAGCCAGAAATTATTCAAAATAAACCTGTGTTGATATATAGTCGTTTTTAGAAGTGTAGAATTTGGCGGTATCTTAATTTATATTTTGGTTTTGTACCCCATGATTCTATTTTACATCTTCGATGGTGTATTGTATTGATTATATAAACAATAATTATAAACATTCCTTTAAGTCACTGTAAATAAGGTATTTATTTCTCATTCTAGGTCTGTGGTTATTGATGGCAGCAGATAAGTTCATGATTTATCTGCTAGACTGGAAACAACCAAAGATTTTCTCTTCAGTGGTTGTAGATGTGGGGGAAAGGGTTTTTTACCTTGTAATTTTCAGACCACTGTTACTATCAATTATACTTACAGTTCACAACATTCCAGCAAAAATGAATGGTAGCTTAAGAAATATGTGACACAGGCTGCTATTTCTAGTTTCCCAGAAATAAATACACCAGTGAAATATGAACTCAAAATTGACCTTATTTTCTTAATGCACATAATGAACTTACTTAAATGTGTCATTACCAGAGTAAAATAGGTTGTGAATGGCGGTGTTTACTTTATAGTGTAAGTCTGCCAAAATGTAGCCTATGTTGCATTATTATTTTTTTATTTCCCTCATAATTCTTAAATGCTTTTTAAACAACTGCTGTATTTTATTTTATTTTTTCTCACATAAAAACTTGTGTGTACTCAACTGTGCAACGGCCTGTTTTTCAAGCACATCTTTTTTTTATTATTTAATTAGAAATGTTTTATTGCCTGTACTCATGTCAATATGTTTGTCATCTGCAGATGGAACCTCAAACTGTTCTGTAGGACATTTACTATCTATGGACATGAAAACACTTCGTATTCATATTTTGAATAAAAGAAACTGCTGTAAAATGCAGTCTAGCTGTTTATTTACTATGAAATATAACATATTTACACGTAGTAACTAATCATTATTCTACAGCTCAACACAGTTATTGTTTAAATATCGTTTTTTTGATTTACCGCGAGTAGGCTATAATAAAAACTCCTCGAAACAATCAAGTCATCAAGCTACGCCTTTGTTTTGAATAAGGCACCCAGAGGCGAAATTACATATTGTGCCTTTAATTCGTTAATGACCGGTTTAGAAGATACCTGTTGATGCTAACTAGGGAGAAAGAGCTAAACTATATAACGTTATATAAAAAAGTGTCCATATAACGATAACACATTTTTCGCGCACATTAGGCTGCTATGTGATTGGGTGAGGATCCCTTCAGTGTGGTTAAGAAGAATCAGTTGACTCTTTAAAAAGAAGGTAAGCTAACGTTACTATTTTATGACATTTCTGTATTAATAATATTCGGAAAAGCTAAAATCTAACACGTTATGTGGGCCTAATATATAGCTAAGCTGTGTGCAGGCTAATTTAGTCAGGGTCAGAGTAAGTTAACCTTATTGCTAACGTTAATTAAGCTAACGTTAACGTGGCTGACGGTTGTCTCCACAAATGTTTGTTTGTCAAGATGTTTGCGAGCAAAAATGAAGTCCTGTTTTATATTTTATCTAGTTATGTTTTAAATATTGTTTTTAAACACTGTTGTGATCATGATTCAATAGACAAAATGAACAATATCATAAAAAAGACCGTGAATATCAGTCTCAGGGGACTAAAAAACCCTTTAATAAAACAGGTTTTAGCAGAACTAGAAAAGTCAGTTGCATATAATTGACTCTGGAAACTTATTCCCCCCCGGCAAGCAATGAGTAATGGATTTATCAACAGTTTTGATTTCACCTGTTTATTAGTGTTAGTAAATATTACACATCTAAAATCCTCCTGTAATGCTATGCTGCGGTCAGAAAGCCTGTGCTTATGATGACCTCTAGTGAAATGTCGTGGTATAACAATGAATCAGTCATTCAGGCTTTTTACAGGGTTTGACATTTATTGGAACTGTAACTCAGCAATACTTCACATTCCTCCATGTCCCTTTGTAAATAAGAAATATATACATTAAAGATGTAAGCATCGATGACAGTTAATGTTAATTTAAAAAAAAAAAAGTTTTATTAGACAAATTGATCATCAAAGAAACCACATTATGTAGAACTGTATATTTCATACATAGGATGAAAAAAAAATCTCAGGTTACCCAAAATAATAAAAGTCACAAGGTTTCTCCCTATAACTTGGCATTAATGTAGAACACTAAAACATGCTGTATCTTCAACCAACCTCGGCTGAAATGAAGCCACAATACTAAAACGGCAAAAAGCAGAATGTCTGGATGGATTATTTTCAAATGTGCTCTCGAAATCAGTGCATCTGCGCCTTCAGAAGATTGTGAATAATGCCCTTCTCATCGTTACCTGTGTTCAGAACGGATGTGAATTATCGAGTATTATGTGAAATGCTTTATGTTATGCATATCTTTAAAAATGAAAATAGTACCTGATCGTAGAGTTAAACCGATTATAGGTCACCTGTTACCCTTACACGTTCCGTATGGCTTTTGGCCCGAAGTAACGTACATAGTAGAAAACATGTAAAGCACCAGGCGCTGTGGTATGAACCTCGTGGATATGTGAATACAGGAAGGGCAGTGAGATGAGCAAGGTCAAAGGTCATTAGATAAGCAAGAGAAGGATGGTTAGATGTTCAGGGTCCCTCGCTGATACTGGGTAAGGGAGCTCATGCAGCTGGGCTGGAGGACCGAGAGAGGAGAAAACGAACACGCCTGGCCTCTCCGCAGTCTCGCCGACAGCAGATCGCGCTCAGGACTTTAGGTAGGACACAGAACTGCAGGACGGAGACGTGATCAAATATTAATGGGCTCAAAGTCTAGGATAAAATGTTCTTCATACATATATTTAAGCTGGAATGCATTATTATATCAAAAGTACAATTTCTATCTCTTATATCCGCTCTGCCCGGCCAGAAAAAGTCGCTGTTTGGATATAAATCTAGGCAAATGCTTAAAGGGATAGTTGACCCAAAAAAATGAGCCTGTGATGTTTATCTGCTGACCCCCAGGGCGTCCGAGATGTCGGTGTGTTTGATTCTTCAGGAGAACACATATAACTCAACCGTTGCTCGTATAATGCATGTCAATGGGGTGTATTTTTATGAGAGTAAAACACACAGACATAGGAATCCATATTAAACCCTGAGGCTCGTGGAGACACATTGATGTCTTAAGACACGAAACGATCGCTTTCTGCGAGAAACACAACAGTATTTGAGTTATTTTTGACCTCATATCAGACGACTCTCATCTAGTATTCCCAGTGCCATTACTTCCACTGAAGAAGGTCAAAACACTGCCGCGATAATAGATATATTTATGTAGATGCCTCGTTCGACCGATCCGTACAGGCACTATTGAGGGATCTATATATCTATCTATATATCTATATATATCTATATCTATATATATCTATATATCTATCTATATATATATATATATATATATATATATATATATATATATATATATATATATATATATATATATATATATATATATATATATATATATGTATGTATGTATGTATGAACGCTACAGCTTTTTTAACCTTATTCGGCGGAACTAATGGCACTGGGAATACTAGATGAGATTCGTCTGATATGAGGTCAAAAATAAAGGTCAGAAAGCGATCGTTTCGTGTCTTAAGACATCAATGTGTCTCCACGAGCCACAGGGTTAAATATAGATTAGTATGTCTGTGTGTTTTACTCTCATAGAAATACACCCCATTGACATGCATTATACGAGCAACGGTTGAGTTTAAAATCTTCATTTGTGTTCTCCTGAAGAAACAAACACACCGACATCTCGGACGCCCTGGGGGTCAGCAGATAAACATCACAGGCTCATTTTTGGGTCAACTATCCCTTTAAGAGTCAATGATTATTGCAGTGATTATTATGTCTCTGTGATGTTATATGTTTGCCAACCATTCTTCTATCCCTAATTGATGGAGTGTGTAGCTTTTAATTTCTTAAACAGCCATGTTTGGAGGACAAAATTACTCAAAATGAAATAATTAAATTATTATTAAAGGGTTATTTCACCCAGAAATTAAATTCTGTCATTAATTCCTCACACTTATGTCGTTCCAAACCCGTAATGTTCATCTTCAGAGCAAGAATTAAGATATTTTTGATGAAATCTGAGAGGTTTCTGACACTTTCAAGGCCCAGAAAGGAAGTAAAGACACCAGTCAGATTCATCAGCTCAAATTGTGAAAGAATAGTTGGGACGGAGCAGGAAGAATCATTTGCAGACATGAATTGTCCAGACCTTAAATTCACTGAAAGGCTTTGGGATGAGCTGGAGGAGACTTTACAGAGTGTTGGACTCGTGCATTGTCAATACAAGATCTTGACCAAAAATGTATGGAAAATATTATTTCCCTATTTCATTTTTTTGAACGGACAGAGTATATTTATCAGTTTAAAAGCCACAGTTTCTCTAAATTCTCTTAATAAATAAAAATACTATATAAAACGATCACAATAAAGACATCAAAAACATCTCATAAAGCAATTTGAATACATTTAAATTGTGGAAAAATGTAAGTATATTAGATTTACCTTTTAATATATAGTCAGTCAGGAGGGTCGGGACCTTCTCACTGTCTTCTTTCATGGCGTAAAGAACTGAAAAACAATATTACATGCATTTATGCATTTGGCAGAGTTTTATTCAAAACCTTCAAGGTGCACATTTACATTTTAATTTTTTACTATCTTGCTTTCCCTTGGCATGGGTATCGTCATACACACTATAATATATAGTTGAGTTATTAGTGCAGTTCAGTACACTTACTTTTTGTGAGCATTTGCAAGTCATCCACAGATGGAGGAGTTCCTTTTTTCTCATATGGGATGACTGTGTTTAGGTACTTTTAACCACACGTGAGAAAAACAGACACAGTTTACGATCAGATTTTATATCTGAATATATTATAAATATGAACTGAAATGCTCCTCCTCACCTGTCTTTCTGTCCCTGAGGTCCCGAAGGTCTGTCTGATCCCTGTCTGCAGGATGTTGGACAGACCCTCCATGCTGAAGCGCTGGAAAGCATTACAATATAAAATATTTACTACCAGAGGCTTCTGTTTACATACTGTTCAGTTCAAGCTAGAGAAAAGACCTGGTATAATTCAACTGGAGATCTAGATCTGGTGCTGTGAAAATATTTCAGCAAGCAAATGATCTTTACATTATGGTGCTGTTTATTTATTAAGCATTTTATACATTTTCTATAATGTTTTTATTTAGATGTTTAGTGTTTATTAAAATGCCTTTTTCAAGCGCATTTACCACCACAGCGTTACATACAGTCACATGTGACGCTCGTTCGTGAAATCACCACCAGGTGGCGCAAAGGGACGGTTTGCAACATTGCTCAGTAACGCTGCATTCACATGGGCCTTCGGCGTCAACACTAGTGGTGGGCGTGTGTGTCTGAAGCTGGTGCTGACACGACAGTCAATCACATTATTTTTCTGGTGTTGCATAAACGCAGTTGGCTAGCGTTGCGCTAGGGTATTTGCATAAGCAATCTGTTTAAAAGTTTTACACTTTTGCTGCAAGAAACACCAATGACGCGACACAACGGAACCCACAATTCAGTACAGCAATGCATGACACCCCCTATTCAAAGTAAATGAGAAACAGTAATGCAGGTTAAGGCTGTAATTGTGACTTTTGTCCTTATATGTTAAATAATTAGCCAAGATTAAATGTTATAATACTATATTTACTCTTGGCTAATTTTTTTTATCAAATTAGTGCTTAATGTTCCAGCTATTTGAGTACTGTTAGGGTGACACCCCTCCAAATCATTGAATTCAGGTGTTCCAATCAGTGTATAAATCATAAGCCTTCAGATGAGCTCAAGAACATTGTGTAGAGCTTCATGGAATGGGTTTCCATGGCTCAGCCGCTCATCCAAGCCTTACATCACTAAGAGCAATGCAAAGCATGGGATGCAGTGAAGTAAAGCAGCCGCCAATGGATTTGCCTGACTGCATTGTGCCATGTGTAAAGTTTGGTGGAGGGGGGGTTATGGTGTGGGTTGTTTTTAAGGGAATGGGCTTGGCCCCTTAGTTCCAGTGAATGGAACTCTTAATGCTTCTTCAGCATACCAAGACATTTTAGACAATTTCATGCTCTCAACTTTGTGGGAACAGTTTGGGGACGGCCCCTTCCTGTCCCAACATGACTGCGCTCCAGTGCACAAAGCGTCGGTCCATAAAGAAGAATGAATGAATGAGCGAGTTTGGTGTGGAGGAACTTGACTGGCCTGCACAGAGTCCTGAGCTCAACCCAATAGAACAGCTTTGGGATGAATTAGAGCGGAGACTGAGAGCCAGGCCTTCTTAAAAAAAAATATTGAACAATAACAATAATATCAGCCATTTACCAGTTATCAGTCATGAAATGAAAATATTTATAAGCTTTATAATAATGGCCAACAATTTAAATTTCTTTACATGCTACTTTCTTTTTCTTTTGCCAGTTTTTGATAAATGCAGACCTTTTACTTTTATTGGCTAAAACCCCAGACTTCCGAGTTCAGGAAAAGTGTCACATTTCACAGTTTGTCACAAAATTACTAAAATGATCAAACCATCTGTGTGAGAACATGGAGTTGAGGACGCAGAGATGCAGTTGCTTGCATGATGTAATCGAATCACAGCGGATCACAACTGTAAGAGGAAGCCGGTATCGCCTTCACAGCTCATACTGCAGGGGAATGCTTCCTCTGCTCGTCCAGTAAATGCTAAGTGCAGCTGAAGAGTAATGGGCCGGGATCCATTAACCGCTCAGAGAGATGTCTGTGTCTGGAGACTGATTGGATGTAAATATCATGCAGCTACTTTCAACACACTTACTTTCGCAGGCATGCTCCCAATCTTCTCGGAGCGGGTAGATCCTTGTAGACTCATGGCCTTGTCCTTACGCCTGCGCTTGCTCAGCTCCCTTTGCTCCTTCTGTCTGTTCTGGACCTCCATTAGAGCTGTGATGAAGGTGTTCTTCACCTCTTTCTCGAACTCCAGCTCGTCCCTCCGGGCCAGCTGAGCCACCAGTTCCTCCGAATACTCGCGAATCGCCGCCTCCATCCGACACAAGATGTCAAGCAGCGCTGAGCTCGGCATCAGCCTCAGACCTGCATGACAAACCGCATCCAGTTTCAAAAGACTCGCAACACTTGACGCTCACACTGTGAGTGTGACTAATGTTGGGCTTTAATGTAATATTTCTCAGTTGACAGGCTATTTTTCATTCACTTTTATTCCACTACATCTTTGGTTTCAAAACATGATCTGTTTCTCATGTCCGTGGGAATCTGAAACAACATGGTTTAAAATAGAAACCTCTATTTTTCTCAGTAGACTCCTGTTTCTATTCCTGAGGAGTTGTAAAGCTTGTTTACATTGACCTTGATCTGCTAATATTATCAAGGTACTTCTCATAATAATGCTTTGTATTTTAACCATAAAGATAAACATAATCGTTACCTGTCCATGTAAATCCTAACTACATCTTAGAGCAGTAGTACTTTTTTTACTACTAGTTTTAACCCATATTGAACCTGTACATTTACAATAAATGGCAAATGGAATGGAACGAATGTGTAAATAACAAATTATATGAGGTGAATCCAGTTAAATCAAGGAGTTATTAGTTATTATTTTGAAAATAGATATGACCAGGTTGTATATACGAGATGCCGAACTGGACATTCAAGACTCATTCATATTTATTGAAGGGGGAAGAGAAACCGGTTTGTGATTTGTGGAAGTCACGAGTGTAAAATATATTTTAATAGAATGTCCTTTTTTAAATAATATTAGACAACGGTTTTATTCAGAAAACACATTAACGAATATTTTTAAAAAGGTTTCTCCTGGAGTAATTTTAGATTTTTGGTCAAATTTTCAATTGAAAGATTCTATGTAATTGTTGTTATTATGATTGTTATTATTGATATATATGCCTGATTTTGCATAGTGATTGTTATTAAGACATTTTTTTTAAATTATTGTAAACAATGTATTGAAGAGATACTGCTAATTTTTCATGAATATAGCCATTGCTGCTGATATGGCATTACATCATAAATAAATAAATACATTTTACTACTAGTTTCCTCTGAAGAATGTAAAAAAGTAATCCCGAGGTTCACGTATATTTATCGATTGCAGGTTTATCTGAGCACCTTCATAAGAGCAGTTGTTGTTGGAGGCCTGAGACAGCATACGGATCTCCTCCAGAAGGGAGGGGCTGCTGTTAGAGGAAGAGACCCCGACATCATCGTCCTCCTCTTCCTCTGTCTCTCCAGGATCTGGTGAGTTCTCCATCATCTCCACAATCTCCTCAATCACCTGGTGAGGGAATAAATTATAGATTTCAGTGGCCGTTTAAACAATTTTGAGGACATTAGTAAAATTGAATTCAATGAATATATGTAATCCCATAAACAGCACACTTGATTGTTTATCTAGCAAAGCTTTGAAACTAGGCTACTGTTCCTGTGTAAACCTGCTCGATTTAAACAAACCTAAAGGCTGAATTGATCACTCATTATTAACATTGGGCTTAAAATGCTGGCATACTAATTTATTAACCTTTTGAAGCATTAAAAGCATGGTAGGAGATTTGTTCCAGAAATATGTTTTTTTGCTATGCTGTTTTAAAGTCTTCACATCTTGATAGCATCACTAAGGTCTAAGTGTGTTTATATGTATAAATATATAGTCTGTGGAAGGTGTAGGACCATAAAATGTTCGTCCAGTCATTGCATTCGGTCCGATGTCCTACCTGACAGTCAACTACGTTTGGGAACCGAACTCTGTACTTCTAAGGGCACTGACCGAATTACGTCGGTACTACTGAGTACCGATTCACATTAAATCAATTAGTATAGACAATACAGCATTTCATAGAAAGTTTTTATGAATTCAATTAACTAGTCCTATCTATTTTCAAGTAAATATCACAGTCAACAAACATCACAGACAATGACAGACAATGACCGAGGCATCTCTGGCATAATGTCAATAACACTTCTATAAATGACTTGCAATTTCTTTACAGTTATTGAGATAAATATCCCTAAAGTACCAAAAAAGGTACTGTTGTGTACTGGCACAGAACTGGTACCCAACCCTAATGTCAATGTATGAATTTCCATATCTCACCACACCTGCTCACACAGACATCACACGTAATGAGCGTGTTTCATGCTATGAGTTAGACAGACGTCAGTCACCGAGCACCGCAACCGAAACAGCAGCCGCCTTTTATAGTTCCCCCTAATCCAAAACAACTGTGAACCATAACGACTGTAATTTGGAAGAGATGGAAACCCGTGACGTTATACTCGAAGCATTTCGTGACTCGAATTTATGTGTTTCAATGGCAACACTATCAACGGCGAAATAAATCTGCAGCAGTCAGGTGGTACAGGTCAGTGCTCTAAGTTGTTTATGTTTATTAATATTCTAATGTTATGTGCTTTGAGACATTAGGTAGTTTAGGCCTTCGTCTCGTGACGCTTTCACTGTTGTGTGTGTCCATGTGTTTTGGAGGAGTTGGAGACGCTCTGAAGGGAGGGTGGGATCTCATGCTTTCAAAGCTAGCTCGCTTTTGCTAGCCTCTCTGAAAATGGCCTACCTTAGAGTTAATGATTAAATTTGTAAATAAGTAAATAAGCATATAATCATTCTGTCTTATTTTTTTACCAGTGCACCACATCTGTTTAGGTTAGGCTCACCTGATCCGCTGTAATTAGAGGTTCTTCACTCAGACAACTGGCATTTTCATTCTTCTCGTTCATCTCATCCTCATCTTTTTCATGTATCTTAAAAGCCAAGACAATGAAATGCTTTCACAACATGTTAAGGAGCATCAGCAGTATCAATAGGTTGAGATGGTTGAGAGTAATGGCTCCATATAGTTCCATTACGCCCGTTGGTAATGTGCTGAGGAGAGTGCTTTCAAATGTAGCTTATAGAAAGCTTGACAGCTCTTTTAGCCTGCATTGATGCACAACAAATACTTGACTTCTCATCTACTGTACTTCATCTAAAATATAACACTATTAGATTACCCAGAGTCATCTAACCAATCGCATTTGTTGATAATTAGCATAATATATACATCTTACATAATGACAAAATATAAAGAAAATACATGAATGTCAGTCGTGGAGACTTGTGACATTTTTCAGAGCGTCTGTGGGATTTTTATGTGATATCTGAACTATTTATTGCAAAGCATGTGACCAGCTGAATGCCAGGGAAAGTAGATCAGGTTGGGTTTTGGCAGCGAGTGACTGTATTTGCTGTCCATTTGGCATAAACATACCACACCCTGAATCAAGAGGGCAAGGCTGTGCTCTCATATAGAGCTGCGGACATTTGCTCTGAGGAAATTAATGCCTTTCCAATTAAGAGAAAGGGTTTCTCATTGGCCCGTGCTTTAAAGGCATTTTCTTTAAAAACTTTATTCAGTTCCATTAATATATATATAATTTATATTATCAAATTACCCTAACTACAATCCATGTATTGACATTATTAACATAATGATGATAATATCAAAATAGCTGAGTATTAAAGGGGCTATATGTACAATTCAGAAACCCTTGTTTTTAGCAACGCCGGTGGCCTTTAAATAAACTGCAGGCATCAATTTATTGCTTTTGTATAGTCCCTTTGTGGTGAAAATCAAGTTTTTAATGTTGTTTATATGTCTATGTGGTGTTTTTAATATGCTTTCAGACCAACCAAGCAAAATCATGTCAACACCATCGCTGAGTATTTTCTCTTAAAAACTGCAGTTAACCAAAGACGTTTAAAACGTGGTTTGAAATCGCCAGGGTTTCTGATGTCACAAACTACCTTTCAACCAATCACGTCAACATGTGGGCGGGGCTTTAGCATATCATTAACTCTGAAGCAGGGAGTCTCAAGAGAAGCAGGTTATCAAAGTATATTCTTCTGATGATATGAAAAATCGAGTACTTTTAGCAATAGCAGAATTATGTATATGATGTACATTATGATGTTATGATGAACTGTATGCCTTTCTCCACTGACCTTCTATGATGTTTAAAGCGTTTCTGAGATTGCAAACGGGAACATGGTTTGTGTAACATTAGCAACACATTATTAGCTGTTTGATAACGTAGTCAAGACTAATCATATTAATGAGCGTTATGTGTTCGACATTGTAAAGAGCGACACCATTGTGCAGCGTTTACTACAGTAACTTGGCCGACTGTATTTCTGAGCGTGAGCGTAAGTATGGGTGGGGCTAATTTGCATATTGATGAATCTGCATATACCAAACGAAGCAAGGTTGACGAGTTACATTCAAGCTATTTTAAGGCACAAATTTACTTTACTTTTTTTTAAAATATATATATTTTTGGTGATCAAAGATGACTTAAGAGATAAAATGAATGACTACAGTGGGACTTTTACATAAAAGAGACTGAACGTGATTCAACTCCTTGATATACTTACTGCAAAGTTATTTTTCGTTCTTTACTTAGAAGTTACTGAACATATATGTAGAGTAAATATGTCTTCTTAATAACAAAATAAACAATTGAAAATTAAAGTGGTGAGAAATCAGCCGAATTTAATCATATTGATGTGGAAATCTTTGCACCGTCTCTGCAATTCACCGGCATCATGTTGACAGAAGAGGTTATTAAAATTACACTGTTATGTCAGTTTGATTATAAAGTATATTTGAGACCATAGATATCTGACTATGTGAGACTGTAGTTTGAATGAATTCCTTTTCTTTTCATGACACATTGACTTTACAGTACAGAATGGCTCTTTTGGCATTATCCTGAACATTGTATAAAGCATTTGTTTCATGTGTCATAGAACGGAAGAGAAGCTCTCGAGAGCACATGTAGATCCCACATCCTTTTGATCTTCCCAGCAAAAACGTCCTGAGTTCTTCTTCACATAAACTACAGTCTACACGCTTTCATAGACAACCTAGGAAGTCGTGGAAGGTGTTGTTTTTTTAAGTTTTGTTCCAAACTATTTACACATCGTCAATAAAATAGCAATTATTAATGCATGAAAATTCGTACATATAGCCCCTTTAAAAGAAAACGTTAGTGCTGTAGGATATGACTACAAGTTATATTTATAGTACAATAAAATGGTGAGGACACATGCATGTCCTTACCATTTTATTGTACTATAAACATAACTTGTAGTCATATCCTATAGCACTAATCTATACATTAACCCTGCAGGAAACACAAATCCATTATCATGTAAACAGCTTGAAAGTTATCAGAGCAGAGCAGATGTTTACCTCCTGATCTGAGAGGTTTCCATTCAGTGTTTCTGAGGTGGGGTCATCCCAGCTGGACACAGGGGAGGGGATGTAGTTGTCAGTCAGAGCATCCCACACACTACAAAAACACACGCATGGACATTTATATACACAATGTTCCAACCGACACACAATGACTATGGAACAAATGAGACATTCATTCTCCGAATTAAAGGATTAGTTCACTTCAAAATGAAAATGTCCTGATAATTTACTCACCCCCATCTCATCCAAGATGTTCATGTCTTTTTTTCTTCAGTCGAAAATTAAGTTTTGAGGAAAACATTTTAGGATTTTTCTTCACATAATGGACTTCAATGGCAACCAATGGTTGAAAGTCCAAATCAATGCAGTTTCAAAGGAAGGGCTTCAGTGCTGCATGAAAAAAATGTGTATACTTTTTAACCACGTACTTCCCCTTACGTCACGCATGACTTTTCTGATGTGATGAAGTCATATGCCATGAATACCCAACACCGAAGTCGTGCAATGTGGTAAAAAAGAAGAGACACATTATTTTTTTATTTGTTTTTTTTTAAACGGGCGATGGTTTATCTAGATCAGAGCCTATTCCTCCTCCACGTCTGGAATCGGTCAGAGCCTCTGAAGCTCTTCCTCTGAAACTGCATTGATTTGGACCTTCAACCGTTGGTTCCCATTGAAGTCCATTATGTGGAGAAAAATCCGGAAATATTTTCCTTTCAACTGAAGAAAGAAACACATGAACATCTTGGATGAGTTGGGGGTGAGTAAATTATCAGGAAATGCTCATTTTAAAGTGAACTTATCCTTCAAGAGAATGCATTCTGTAACAATGACTTTAATAGGAAATTTCACTTAATGTTGGCAATGAGATAGGGTGACCAGACGTCCCATTTCCCCAAGATATTCCCGTATTTCGGCCTTATTTTAGTGTCCTGACATATTATGAAAATAATCGTATTTGGTCCCTTATTTCTTCTTTCCTAAATTGTCTTTGCTAGGTGTTCATATTAAAGCGAGTAGCAGTCTTCTGTCACGCGAGAATAGCCTAAGCAAAAGGCAGCCAATCTCGTCACAGTATATTTTGGAGAAAAATGATCATCCAATCGCAATTCGTTATCGATTAACTTGCCATTAGTGATATTAGAGAGTGAGGAGATCATGTCAGCTGCCAAGACTCTCAAAAAGAGTTTATCAAGTTATTATGCACAGTAAGTTGTGAAAAATTTACTCAATGTACTGAATGACAGACAATCCCGAAATCAGAAGACACATTTGTCAAAATGCCAATCATGTGGAATATCTCACGCAAATACAGTCGGTTATGGCATAAACAGCTCAGTATGTGTCAGTATATTAGATCCTAGCATTCAGTCTGGACAGAAAGTGACAGCAGCCTTAAATACCTGCCTGTGTCATTAATGTCCATCGAACAATAAAATATGCTAAATAAATGAATACATGTTAAATAAAACTACTGTATCGGAACAACATAGTTTATTTCATTTGTAACTTGGCCTATTGTTTGTAATTTGCTGCTTTGTTCTTTTTTTGTATAACAAAGATACAAGTAAATATGATATTTGTGACCCTGGACCACAAAACCAGTCATATGGGTCAAATGTATTATCTAAAAGGTGAATAAATAAGCTTTCTATTGTATATGATTTGTTAGGACAATATTTGGCCAAGATACAACTATTAAATCCGGAATCTGAGGGTGCAAACAAATCTAAATATTTAGAAAATCATCTTTAAAGTTGTTCAAATTAAGTCCTTAGCAAGGTATATTACTACTAGTAATACATTTTATATATTTATGGTAAGAAATATCTTCATGGAACATGATCTTTACTTAATATCCTAATGATTTTTGACATAAAAGAAAAATCGATAGTTTTGACCCATACCATGTATTGTTGGCTATTGCCACAAATATACCCGTGAGACGCACGACTGGTTTTGTGGTCCAGGGGCCACATTATCATATATCGTTATCATGAAATAAAATTTCTGATATCATGAAATAAGCTAAATGTCCGTCCTGTTTTCCAACATGAGAAATCTGGTCACCCAACACGGAGAATATAGAGACAGATCCAATGTACAGCATTCATTTTCTATGCATTTGTGCACAACGTGTTTAAGACTTTAAGTAGCTGCTTTCCATGTTTATATAACCGGGCCAGTGACAATGATTTCTTTCTCTTTTCTTTCTTTTCTCTTTGCTATCTATTCATCTACATAATGAAATTACTCTCCACACTTTCTTTGTGCCTCTGTCTAGTCA
This sequence comes from Pseudorasbora parva, assembly GCF_024679245.1. NCBI lineage: Eukaryota > Metazoa > Chordata > Actinopteri > Cypriniformes > Gobionidae > Pseudorasbora > Pseudorasbora parva. Next base: position 3,134,687 of record NC_090194.1, on the reverse strand, counting down.
TCCAGGGAACAAGTGGCCATTGAAAGTCTACTGATCTCTGAGGGCATACAGACACAAGCCTACCAGCCTCCATTCCAGCTCTGCAACAACACCAAACTGGTACAGACTCATCGTCTACCCATTTGTCATTGTCTGAAGGAGTGTAATTTCTGTCTACTGTCTGAAGATATCTAAAGGCAACATCTTATCTAGAATATATTTACCAATAGCGGCTTAAAAAAAGAAAAATCTGAGAATTGCAGCAGGCTCGTCAGATGCACAGCCATAGGCTGAATTCTAGTGCAAGGACAGATTTGTGTCTGAATTCAAGCCAAGAACAAAAGCCACAGGCAATGAGAACACATCACAGCAGGAGAGGCAGAACATAACATGCTAACAAATCATAAATCAACAGCATATTTGCAGCACAAACGAAGAGTGTAATGAGCAAAATGCTCAAATACTGGTATTACCCCAAAACATACTTGTTTTTATCTCTTGTAAGGCTACAAAAATAACATTTAAAGCAAATGCAATACTGTAAAGCTACTTTTCTGATGTTGCAATGCTCTTTTTTTATTTCCTTCAATATTTGTGTATATTTTTGCCATTAGAGTCCCAATCAGTGATGTTTTGACATGCATGTGCGCTATATTTAGACCAAGGGATTTTTTTTGCTCCTGTTTTGCGAGAGGCAGATTTGACAGCAAAGACAGAATGACAGACTGCCAGCACACACAAGGCAGGACAAACAAAAGCACTGAAGCGTATAAAAATTTGCTGAATAATTCACGGCCGAACCATGGACACATGCGCACAGACAGGCGCTGGAGATGGACAAAGGGTGTTTTTATACAGTTTGATTGGCAGGGCTGTTGGCAAAGAGACATGTCCTCACTTTTGATTGGCATATTTATCAGCACAGTGATAACAGTATCCAGGGCTTGACAGTGCCACCAATTCCCTCGCATTTGCAATTAAAAATAGATGTGTGCGAACTGTAAAATGTATTTTGGGGCACGTGTGCGGATCAGTTTTCTCAAATGTAAGATCACAAAGTCTTTAGTACCTTAAATGCTATAACAAGCATCTTAATGATCATTTAAAGGCATCTTAAATTTTGGGAATGGAAAAACATGAATCGTGATATTTCCTAATGTGATTATTAAACTTCAAAAGGCTATTTTTTTCATTAAATAAATGTCAACGCTTCACGTTTCAAAGCCTGAAGGTGGACCTGTTGTGCGTTCGACTAATCAATGAATAGCACATTTACGGCAAACAATCGCTTATGAACTAAACCTGATTAATTATGACAATGTCTTCTTTACTGTGTTTATACTGTAATGTCTGTAAGAACCATAGACAGTAAAAGAAATGGACATAGCAACCCCATAGACTTCAACGGCGAATTGTGAAGTCATTTGACCCTTTGCTAAGCCCCGCCCTCCTTAGTTACTGTTGCTACGCTTTTCAAGCTTTCGCGCCTAGTTGCGGTTGCTAGGCCATGATTGTTCTGTGGTGGTTTTCGGGCGTGGCTTAGCGAAGGGTCAATTCGAAGCACTCACTTCCTGATGGCTGAGCGTTCTGCAGGCTGAACAAGACGACGTAGATGTGACGTAAGCAACCTGTGTGAAAGCTGTAAGTCTTCTAGTAGTTGTGAAAAGTGAAATCTGAATCACATTGTTTAAATGTTTTGTCCCTTTTTGGGGCTTCCCCCCATTCTTCTCCCTTGAGTTTATCAGACTTTATATCTCCACGTCCCCCCCGACTGTCTCATAGACAGTAAAAGATTGCCTGTGAGCATCTCCTCTTGTCTATACGGTAATTTCTCAACTGTGTGACAGAGTCACGTTGGTTATGGTTTTACAAAAAAAATGGTTTTTACAAAAACTGCTTCTACGGGGCGATAGTGTAAGATACAAGGTAATGGAGCCTTTTATACATTGTCGTGTTTCTTTAGAAATAAACAGTGGACAAATGTAGTCTTTAAACGTCTCAGATGTAAAGTTATTCACTGTCAAAGTGACTCAATAATGAATGCGAGTCAATGGGATGCTAACAGCAGGTGATGGCTTGGTTAGCAATGGTATCCCCCTATGGGATGTACGCTTTCCGAGTGCTAGATTACCCCCTTGGTAAGAACGCATATTTTATCTCCTCATCTGAATTTGAATGAGCTCCTGCAATAATAAAGCATAGACATTTCAAAATAAGAGTCCCGGTGTATTTCAGGCTTGTTTATTAAATAAAAGTATCGCCATGTGTCCAATTTCCATCCCGGTTATTATTTGGCTACACAAACTGTATGTCATTTAATTTAATTTCCATTAAATTTAAAGTAAACTATTGCAGCTTCTGTCTGGAACGCCCTGTCATAGGAAGGAAACACTAAAAATATTATTTGACGCATATTATTAAATATATAGATTTTACTAATATCAGTGTTATTATAGTTATTATCAGTGTTTTACAAAAACTAAAACCATAAAAAAAATCTTTACTTGAAATAATTAAATGTTAACTACCATAAAATAAAATATAAACAACCAAAACTTTTCTTTTTTCCATTTCGTTTCATTAACCTGATGTACCAAACTAAAACTGAAATAAAATGTTTTAAACTATACAGACATTTAAAACATGAAAAAAACAACAGACTTACTAAAACTGTTAACTAAAATTATTTTCAAAATATTAACCAAAACGACAGTATCTCTGTAATATATATATATATATATATATATATATATATATATATATATATATATATATATATATATATATATATATATATATATATATATATATATATATATATATATATATAAATGCAGAAATAGTTAGTTGCGCCTCTGAAGTTTCTAAACAGGTGCACCTTGGGAAAAGTTAGCGTCAAGCCCTGCATACATTTATTTGGTGGTGCTTAATGATGCAAAAACATAAGGCCAATTGCATCAAACTGCACAATTCATGAATTCATCTACCCACCCATATGCATTTAGAAGCGTAACAGAAAAGATCTTGCTTACTCTTCATCTTGAAGCCTTTCCTCATCCTCCTCGGCGTGAGATTGGTTGCGTATGGGTGCCAGGCCTTCTGTCTTGGTATTGTAATTGTGGAAGCACACGTTCAGCTTCTCGTCGAATTCATTGACTAGGTCCTCCATGGACTTGAAGCTCATCATCTCTGAGAAGTTCTCTAGCTCGGAGAAGTCTTCGCGGCACAGCGGGGCCAGAGGAATTGTTTTGTGAGGCCGGCAGGAAGGATGCTCGGATTCGAGCTCCTCCATCTTGCAGGGCCGCAGATCCTCGAATTCCTCATCCAGGCACACCAGAGGGGCCTCCATCCTGATGCCCTCTTGATCGCACAGTCACGTGGAGGTCAGACAGTCCCTGATTAAAAATAGCATAATTGTCAATATGACATACAACATCTCAAATCACCAGGTAAAACATAAAACGCTGAAAGTGGATCGTTTTTTACTTCTCTAAAGCAGCTAAAACTGTGTTTGAATATGACGTTATATAACAGGGATGGCTTCCTTAGAGTCAAGAACAATTTGTGAGGCTTGCTCAGTGTTTCCTCAGATGACATCTCATTAAATTCATTTCTTTCTCTTCCACTAAGCAAGCATGCAGCACGAATGACTGCATTTCGCTCAAGCAGAGTGAAAGTAATTGCGTTTAATTTGCATGGCGGTTGATTCAGCAGAACCTCTGGGATTTTTCCCAGTGAATTCTGGGACTGTGAGGGAGTCAAAGCCAAACAGCAATTATAGCTAATGCTCATTCAAATTCACTTTCTCAAACAAAGGATAAAATGATAAATGCTGACGTATGTATAGTAACTTTTTTTCGGCCATATAATACACTTTTTTAAATATTAACATTTATTTTAAGGAAATTAAATACAAAAATATGAGTATTGCATATTTTAATTTACCTAAACAGATGCTATTGCATTCTCTTCAGGTCAAGGTGACTTCCAAGAAGATTCACTCTTCACTGGAATGATCAAGTTCAGTCAGTCCTTCCAGTTTTGGCGATTCTACGATCGCTGAATATAACGCAAAATCAACAAAATTACAAATATTTTTGCGATCCTGCATAATTTGTAATTTCACCGCAACACTAAAAAATAAATATCTAATTGAACTATCCCTAATTTATTTATAGCTGTAATGCATTATTTTCATGATGATACAGACATCGTGCATGCACAGTATGTGGTCTGTGTGAAACACGAAAGCAAATCTTTCTCGCCTGGCGTCTCGTAAAGGTGCCAAGAACCGGGCGAACCGATTACGCAAGATGGATTAATGACCAAATAAAAGTATGATGTGTCTAATCGCACAAAAAAATTAGCTAATAAAAGCGCTGTATACCACAAACTCAATTCGGTAGTGACGCACTGACCGATATTATTGCCCTTAAACAATCAAATACACACATCATAATTATGCCTAAATATCCGTCTTGCCGATTATGTCTTGAGTAAACAAGTTTGGGACGTGTGTCAGTATTATGCCCCGTCCACACGGAGACGCGTTTAGCTATATACGTATACATTTTGTACCGTATCAGCATTTCGTCCACACGGATCCGGCGTTTTGGAAGGATGAACCCGATATTTTCTGAAACCGGATCCCAGTATTAATAAATAAATTAATGTATTTATTGTTATGTTATTGTGAGATTTTGCCTCACCTCCTACCACTGCTATACCCCTTCTATAGCCACAACTCTTCTTCTCCGTTTTTAGTGTATTTCTGTGGCAGAATTACAGCGCCACACACTGGCCTGGCATGTATAGTACATAGTTTTGAGTCGTTTTCATTGCTCTCGTGTGGACGCAGATATTTCTTGAAACGAGGAGAAAAAAAGATCGGATTGGGAAAGCTCTGGCTTCGTGTGGACGGGGCCTTAGATCCGTGAATTAATGTAGGTCTGACGAATGTAGGTTCACACCAAACGCAAATTGAGCGTCAAAATCGCGTCTAGTTTGACGCGTGAACATTTTGAATCAATTCGCGTATCCGCAGCTAATTGGACGCGCGTAGAAATCGAGCATTTGAAGCGAAATAGACGCACGTTAAAGGCGCTCCAGGTGAAATATATTAAGCATTAACAGCCACACGTGGTTCAGCCAACGCACCACCTGGATTATCTTCACTGCATGTATATTTAAATAACAAAGTTATGAAACTTCACTTTGCCCTCAGTCAAAATGATTTGGTAGGCAACAATAGATTAATTGGACCAAAGATCGCCCATTAGATGTACACAAGAGGAAGTATATGTCATGTTTAACCTCTACATAGACATCTGAGCCAGCGGCAGACACCAGAAGGACTGGCCGAGGAAAGGCTGCTCTCGCTGGGGTTAACGAGCGCCCGGAGATAGCCTGGAGCTCACAACTCCAAAAACGCAAGAGTGTTCTTTTTAAATAGGCACTGTCTTTATAGGTAAACCACATATTTTAGCTTTAAACAACTACATTATCAACTGAAAAGCATTAAAACTACATTTAGTGACAAAATATCAGTATTTTTTTAATTATATGCAGGGTGTCTCATCACGTCACTTTACCACGTGACAGCAGCAAGCAAGCTCCTCATTGGTTAACATGGCGCGAATTGACGGCAAAGTTCACATTTTTCAACTTGGGCGTAGACGCGAATTCACTTCAAACGCATGAATGCACAAAAAGCACCACTCGCGCCTATCGTACAAGACGCCTAATTCGCTTCAAATTCGCGTTATATCTAGACGCGCGAATGAGGCGGAATCGCGTCCATCACGCAGCGCGAAACGCTTCTATCACGCCGCAGGACCTCCACCTCAACACGCCTTTTCATTGACTTAACATGAAAATCATTCGCCACAGATGCTCTATTCGTGTTTGGTGTGAACGTACCTTTAAAGTGAAAGGAACCTAATATATTCCTGCTCCTGTCTGTGTTAATGTTAATCAAACAACAACAGCTGCAAAATCAAACAGTACTTAAACTTAATGCGCTGTTTGTATCTATATTTTTGTTTTATTTATTTGTCCTATTTGTTTATAAGTAATTTTTTTATTACTGTCTGTTTACTTGATTACTTAAAGGTGCGGTGTGTAAATTTTAGCAGCATCTAGTGGTGAGGTTGTGAATTGCATCACCCACCGCTCAACCCTCCCTTTTGAAGCATAGAGAAGCTACGGTGGCCGATACAGGACAAAGATGTCGTCGTCTAAGACAGCATAGAGTGACTAGCGCTCTCTAGAGAAGTTTGTCCGTTTAGGGCTACCATAAAAAACATGGCGGCGCAAAATGGCGACTTCACTGTAAGGGACCCACAGTGTGTAGATAGAAACGACTCATTCTAAGGTAAACAAAACATAACGGTTCATTATGTAAGGACTTTATACACCACTAATAGTTATGTAAATTATATTGTATTTCTGTCAATAGATCCTCATAAATATTACACACTGCACCTTTAATTACTTGAGAACTTTTTACTTATATTAGGCAATTGCTTATTGCTGTGGTTTACGTTTGGTCATATTTCCCACCCTAAGTGGTCATGTTATTAAAGCTAGATAATACACCACTGGACTAGCCTATTTTAATAAGATACTAAAAACAAGATTTGTGCGCTTTGTTCTATTGTCGTGTATGACTATTGTACATCTAAAATAATATGGTAATTGTGGTATCCTAATTATGGATAAATATAGATTTCAAAAATATTGTGAAATCCTGGAGGGACTGTTCAGTTTGAGAGTAATTATAACACAGTTAATGCGTGTGTTTTTTTCCGCCCAGTGATCTGTTCCCATGAATGAGCTCAAAAGGCTTTATCAGGCTTAATGTCAAGCTAAAAGACTGCAGGATAAATATCCATTTAAAACATGCTTGCAAAAGCTTTTACTCCAACATCACATTAGTCAGCAAAGTGCCATTCCACAAATACACTCTGTTACTTTACCCTAGTGTGTATTGTCAGAATTAAGGGTACGACCTTTTCCACTTCCTAGTTTTTGGTTACCCATTGATTTGTTTGTCCGCCACCCATGTGCCTATGGGCAAAACCAGTTAAAAAAAACACGCACCATCCAAATCCAATGACCAAAGCACAGAGGTAATACAGTGTTACTGTGATAAACTGCTGCCCCTTATTCACAATTCCTGGGGAAGGGTGGAATTGGGCAGGGGTGTAAATAGCATATTGACCTTAAATCAATCAATGAAAAGCAAACCGTGGCAATGGAATAACACTTTTGCTGTGGGACCTCCATTGATAATGACGTCATGTAAATGTGCATTATTCATATTTAGCTCTGTGCTGATAAATGCAAGAGATATTTCTCAAATGCACTGCTTGAAGGATAAATTCGGATTACAGGATGAATTTGTGAGCGCCAGTTAACGTTGCTTGAGGCAGGTGTGAGCGATGAATATGAGCATGCCACAAGATAAGATTAATTGACGAGCCATGACGGGAAGAAATATGGCGGATCACATCATAAAGCATGGCTTTAATTTTTTTAAACATTTCTTTAGGTCATATGGATTTTAAAAAATATATAATTTTTGCTTATCCAAATGATAAATAATATTCAGATATGTGCAATATAAAAAATAAAAATCTTTTTCTACTATTATATGTACAGAATGAAAATAAGGAATGGATGCAGAACGGATGGAGATCAAGGTTACCCCGTTTCCCAGAGGGAATAACGGGAAAACAATGGCGGGATGGAGACGGAGTGATGGAGGAGAGAGAGGGAGGAACAAATTACCTGCTGAAGAATCTCTCCTTGTAAATCTGGGTAGAAAGAATCCCTGCTATTCCAATATAGTCAGAGCGAAACAACCATCGGTCAGGATGAGACGGCACCGGACGCATTAATTCCCATCACACACACACACACACACCAGCTTTGTGTCGTGATGGCCGCTCAGCTGTTCTAGTCCACGGCGTCTTGTCTAAGCCAGCCGAGGTGCCGAGTGTTGTTTTCTGATCATTAAGCATCAGCCGTCCTATCCTGTTCCACGGAGCCTGCGCATTGCTACGGCAACTGACGAAATCATCCTCCTCTCTGCCCCTCCCCCTTCTGCTCATCTCCCCATGCACCTCACTCTCTCCTCCCCCTACCCCTACCCCTACCCCTCCCGCTCCCTTTCTCTCGCTCCGCCATAAGCCAAATCCCTCCATATTCATGAGGAAGAGGAAAAAAACTGAGAGAAGCTGTAGTGGGGCTTTATTCACACCTTGAACTCGCTTGTCATCGGACACATCAGGGGTCTCTTGGCAGGAACCCTCCTCTCATTACCCCTCAAAGCACGCTCAAGGGATTTGCAATGAGGAAGCCGTGCTAACAACAGGCACGCCGGCTCCTTACTGTCAGTCAAAGCTGGAAATGTGGCAAGAATGTTGCAGGGTCATACAGCGTAGCAAAGTGGGATCCAAACGTCTGAGACCGCGTCTGAACGTGCTTCTATATTGAAATGTTTTATAATTTAATAATTGATTTACAAATTATATTATTTTTATATGATTTTGTATGATCTTATCACCAATTAATGCCACTAATATTTGAATTATGTTTTAAGTACTCTATTAAAACATGAATGTAAACTGTAAGAGTTAATTCATGTAAACAAGAAACTGAAATTGGTGATTCTCAAGTCAAGTCAACTTTATTTATATAGCGCTTATACAATGATGAGTGTTTCAAAGCAGCTTCACAGTGTTAAACAGGACAATACTGCAACAAAATTTGATTTGGCTGTACAGTCGTTCTGGAGAAAACAGTGATGTTATCAGCTTACTTTAATCAATCATATAGCGACAATTCTCAGACTCTGAAAGTCTGCAAAAGCGGTCTAAGATACAGTTCTGCTCATAAGTTTCATACCCCTTGCAGATCATGCAAAATTGTAATACTTTTAACAAAATAAGAGGATTCTGGGATCATAAAAATTGCATGTTACTTTTATTTAGTACTGTCCTAATTAAGCCATTTCATGTTTATATACACCAATCAGGCATAACATTATAGTGAAGTGAGAAACACTGATGATCTCTTCATCACGGCTCCTGTTAGTGGGTGGGATATATTAAACCGCAAGTGAACATTTTGTCCTCAAACTTGACGTGGTAGAAGCAGAAAAAATAGGCAAGTGTGAGGATTTGAGTGAGTTTGACAAGGGCCTCAGTTTGTTGCGTATGGGGCGGCATAGCCGCTGACCAGTCAGGGTGTCCATGCTGACCCCTGACCCCGCCGAAATCACCAACAGTGTCACATGAGCATCAGAACTGGACCACGGAGCAATGGAAGAAGGTGGCCTGGTCTGAGGAATCACGTGTTCTTTTACATCACGTGGATGGCCGGGTGTGTGTGTCGTTTTCTTGGGGAACACATGGCCCCAGGATGCACTATGGGAAGAAGGCGAGCCGGCGGAGGCAGTGTGATGCTTTGGGCAATGTTCTGCTGGGAAACCTCGGGTCCTCCATCCATGTGGATGTTACTTTGACACGTGCATTGTTGCAGACCATGTTCACCCTTTCATGGAAACGGTTTTCCTTGGTGAATTTGAAACTTGTGTGTAAAAGTATATTGTATTAGCTCTTAAAGTGACAGCAGCCTAATACATCTGCTGCAGTCAGTAATGTTGATCAAGCAAGAGAGATAAAGGATTCTTGTTTTATTGCTTTTTTATTGTCTTCTGTAATTGTTCTAAGGATTTTTTTACTTGCATTAATTTACCTAGTATTAGTTTTTGCTGAAGTATTGATAATTGTGAAATTTCACTGATTTTCACACTCATATCATGAAATAAGACTTAGATCAAATCACCCACTATAATTGTGTTAATTAATTTTGATTTCAATATTGACCAGAATCATGATTAGGATTTTTACCATAATTGAGCAGCCCTAACATGCAATCATTATTGGCATCTTTATTAGTCAAATTTAAATATTTTTCATTGTGCATTTAACATGCTAATTTCCCTTAACTTTACCTGTGCTATCATCTACCGCTCACTTAAGTTTATTCTTTAATAATCACTAATGGTTTAATAGCACTTAAATGCAATCTTTAGTAAATTAATTTTAAGATTTTTTAATGTTATGATACACAAATTTGCTTGTTGCGATTTAATTAATAGTTAACATAACATGAAAATAATTGAATTGTCCCGTATTGTATTTTAATTGATGCATCCCTAAATTTAAACTTTTAATAATTCTAAATCCTTTCCATTTCCTGGTCTATATTGGATGTTTAATCACAGATTATTAATGTGGCCTCACTCTGACTCTGTTGGCCATCCAGTGATGCAGCAAAGACAAAGACTGTGATTTATAGGAACTGATGGGGCATAAAGAGCCAGTTTAGTTTAGTCATTGTATTGCCCATCCACCCTCTACGTCACACATACCCACACCTCCTGTGTGTTATGCCACTCTCCCTGCTGCCCTTAATCCTTCACGGCTCTTAATCAGCGTCTCAGCCTTTAAAGAGACCCATACAGTTAGAGACGCTAGCCTGCATGCATGTGTCCGCATGCGTACAAGCGGCTCAAAATTGGCTTGCCATATTCCAGGGATTAGCATCTAATTTTGTGGATTACAGACAATGCTTTCACAGTTTTGAGCAGATGACTGTGTGAAACAACAAGAGTGAGGCACACGCTGCATTAACAGAGCTTAGACATCACAGGATGTCCAGTCCTTATATAGTAAAGCTTCCTGTCCATGTGGCCAGATCTACTCAGAAATGGTTTGTGTGCTTGAAGTATGGGCATGACAAATAACAAATGCAAGTGTGCTTGCATTATTACTACTGGCTTCTTGAAAATAGTTAATAATTCTAGAATGCTTTAATATACACTGATCAGGCATAACATTATGACCATTATTTCAATTTTGTGTTGGTCCCCCTTTTGCTGCCAAAACAGACCTGACCCACCGAGGCACTAGACCCCTGAAGGTGTGCTGTGGTATTTGACACCAAGATGTTAGCAGCAGATCTATTAAGTCCTGTAAGTTGCGAGGTGGGGCCTCCATGAATCGGACTTGTTTGTTCCGCTCATCCCACAGATGCTCGATTGGATTGAGATCTGGAGAATCTGGAGGCCAAGTCAACACCTCAAACTTGTTGTTCAGCTCTTATTTGAGCTCTTATTACCATTACTGAAATATTTGTGCTTTGTGTCAGGAGCATTATTCTGCTGGAAGAGCCACAGCCACCAGAATACCATTACCATGAAAGGCTGAACATGGTCAGGACCATGAACAGGACCCAAGGTTTCCCAGCAGAACATTGCCCAAAGCATCACACTGCCTCCGCTGGGGCCATGTGTTCCCCAGGTAAGCCACACACACACACACACACACACACCCGGCCATCTACGTGATGTAAAAGAAAACGTGATTCCTCAGACCAGGCCACCTTCTTCCATTGCTCCGTGGTCCAGTTCTGATGCTCACGTGCCACTGTTGTTGCTTTCGGCGGGGTCAGGTGTCAACATGGGCACCCTGACTGGTCAGCGGCTATGCCGCCCCATACGCAACAAACTGAGATGCTCTGTGTATTGTGACACCTTTCTATCAGAACCAGCATTAACTTCTTGAGCAATTTGAGCTCCAGTAGCTCGTCTGTTTGATCGGACCACACGGGCCAGCCTTCGCTCCCCACATGCATCAATGAGCCTTAGAGGACAAAATGTTCATTTGGTGCCTAATGTATTCCACCCACTAACAGGTGCCGTGATGAAGAGATCATCAGTGTTATTTACTTCATAGGTCATAATGTTATGCCTGATTGGTGTATACAATTTGGTTCCTTTGTTGGTTGGATGCATGTGCTTTGTCTAATAGACTTCAAACCATGTGTGTCCATAAATGGTTAATAAGAAGGAGGAGAGAGCTGAAAGAAACGGTGGTGGGTCTTTATGAAGAGGGAGGAATATTTTGCAAAGCTCAAAGACGAATATGACATCATCTCCCATGGGAGTGTCAATCATTCTCTAATGTATTCAATAACTAAAACACTTAGATCATAAGACAGCTTTTTTTTTTCATCATTAAAGTGGCATTGTTTCGATGAAAAAAACCCTCTTAAAACATCATTCAAAGCTCCTTTAAATTGCCAAAACAAAAATAGGGATGTCTTTCTAAAAATAAAAATAAAAATCATATCATACTTTATTTTAAAAATGTCACGGATTATCTCATTCCTCATGTTAAACGTTCACTTTCCATCCTTATTACATTAGCTGCATTAAAAAAAATGAAACGCACACAATAACCTGATTTCCTGTGCAAGACTCCCCCCGCTCACACAGATGCAACTCTCCTCCACAATACAGTCAAAAGATTCGGGATGACGAGGCCCCATCGCCATGGTAACCGGGTTTGTGCAGCTGAGCATTGCGCTTGGAGCGGTTGCTGTGGTTATTGGTGAAAGACTGGACCTGGCCAATTAGCTCCACGCCTCAAACCCTGAAGGCCTAATAGGTCTGAATAACATGGCCGCTGAATTTAACGAGATAAGATGTTGTTTTAACTGGCATAAATTTTATGCTGTGATAGCAAGTGTACCTCCAGTTCTTTTGTAAGGCGAGATGGTAGTATTGTCTGACCACTGTCACCTTTGACAAAGAAAATCAGTAAACTAGATTAAATTGCCATTGAAATGTTTATTCATAGGAAAATATTTTACTAAAAGTTTGAAGATAATTCAAAACAGTATTTCCTAGTGGCTCTTCCAGCAGGATAATGCTCCTGACACAAAGCACAAACGCTTCAGGAATGGTTTGAGGAGCACAACAACGAGTCTGAGGCGTTGACTAGGCCTCCAATTTCCCCAGATCTCAATTCAATCGATCTGTGGGATGTGCTGAACAAACAAGTCTGATCCATGGAGGCCCCACCTCACAACTTACCTTTTGGACTTAAAGGATCTGCTGCTAACATCTTGTTACCAGATACCACAGCACACCTTGGAGTCCATGCCTCGACAGGTCAGCAAAAGGGGGACCAACACAATATTAGGAAGGTGGTATATACAGTCTTGTTCAAAATAATAGCAGTGCACTGTGACTAACCAGAATAATCAAGGTTTTTAGTATATTTTTTATTGCTACGTGGCAAACAAGTTACCAGTAGGTTCAGTAGATTGTCAGAAAACAAATGAGACCCAGCATTCATGATATGCACGCTCTTAAGGCTGTGCAATTGGGCAATTAGTTGAATTAGTTGAAAGGGGTGTGTTCAACAAAATAGCAGTGTGGCATTCAATCACTGAGGTCATCAATTTTGTGAAGAAACAGGTGTGAATCAGGTGGCCCCTATTTAAGGATGAAGCCAACACTTGTTGAACATGCCTTTGAAAGCTGAGGAAAATGGGTCGTTCAAGACATTGTTCAGAAGAACAGCGTACTTTGATTAAAAAGTTGATTAGAGAGGGGAAAACCTATAAAGAGGTGCAAAAAATGATAGGCTGTTCAGCTAAAATGATCTCCAATGCCTTAAAATGGAGAGCAAAACCAGAGAGACGTGGAAGAAAACGTAAGACAACCATCAAAATGGATAGAAGAATAACCAGAATGGCAAAGGCTCAGCCAATGATCACCTCCAGGATGATCAAAGACAGTCTGGAGTTACCTGTAAGTACTGTGACAGTTAGAAGACGTCTGTGTGAAGCTAATCTATTTTCAAGAATCCCCCGCAAAGTCCCTCTGTTAAAAAAAAGGCATGTGCAGAAGAGGTTACAATTTGCCAAAGAACACATCAACTGGCCTAAAGAGAAATGGAGGAACATTTTGTGGACTGATGAGAGTAAAATTGTTCTTTTTGGGTCCAAGGGCCACAGGCAGTTTGTGAGACGACCCCCAAACTCTGAATTCAAGCCACAGTACACAGTGAAGACAGTGAAGCATGGAGGTGCAAGCATCATGAGATGGGCATGTTTCTCCTACTATGGTGTTGGGCCTATTTATCGCATACCAGGGATCATGGATCAGTTTGCATATGTTAAAAAACTTGAAGAGGTCATGTTGCCCTATGCTGAAGAGGACATGCCCTTGAAACGGTTCTTTCAACAAGACAATGACCCAAAACACACTAGTAAACGGGCAAAGTCTTGGTTCCAAACCAACAAAATTAATGTTATGGAGTGGCCAGCCCAATCTCCAGACCTTAATCCAATTGAGAACTTGTGGGGTGATATCAAAAATGCTGTTTCTGAAGCAAAACCAAGAAATGTGAATGAATTGTGGAATGTTGTTAAAGAATCATGGAGTGGAATAACAGCTGAGAGGTGCCACAAGTTGGTTGACTCCATGCCACACAGATGTCAAGCAGTTTTAAAAAACTGTGGTCATACAACTAAATATTAGTTTAGTGATTCACAGGATTGCTAAATCCCCAAAAAAAAAATTGTTTGTACAAAATAGTTTTGAGTTTGTACAGTCAAAGGTAGACACTGCTATTTTTTTGAACACACCCCTTTCAACTAATTGCCCAATTGCACAGCCTTAAGAGCGTGCATATCATGAATGCTGGGTCTCATTTGTTTTCTGACAATCTACTGAACCTACTGGTAACTTGTTTGCCACGTAGCAATAAAAAATATACTAAAAACCTTGATTATTCTGGTTAGTCACATTGTACTGCTATTATTTTGAACAAGACTGTATATATACTTATAAATTGTGTAATGCAATTGCAATTAATCGATTTGACAGCACTTGCATTATTTCAACCAGTCCTTTTTCCCCACAAATTTTCCTAACTGAACGTGATTTTATTGCTCACAAGGAACAAAACTCCCTGAGGAATCCATCTGCTGCACGGCTACTCTATATATTGTGTGACAGATTGAGTTCAGGATTTGAACACAAAGGCTTGTTATTTCTCCTCAGGCCTCATTAGTGTGTATGGGCTTGAATTCTGCAGATGTAGAGAAAGAGGCTTCACCTATGATCAATACTCATCCAGGTTTCTCTTCTCAGCTTCAGAATTCACTTGGAAAATACAGCTGTCAGCACCACGGCCAGACGATCAATAACATCTCAAAGCCAGAGAACTACACACACTGCTCAAAACTCATCGGCTAAGAGTATCTGCCTTTATACTTGTCCATCTCAAACCACTTACAGTAAGTGACTAATAAAACTGCATTTTGTCTAAATAAAGCATAAATCAAGTACTGTTCAAAAAATACAGTAAAATCAGTAATATTTTGAAATATTATTAAAATTTTAAAGAACCGTTTTCTATTTGAATATCTTTTAAAATGTAATTTATTTCTGTGATCAAAAGCTGAATTTTCAGCATCCTTACTCCAATCTAAAGTGTCACATGATCTTTCAGAAATGCTGATGTAACATTTATTATTATTATACATTTTGAAAACAGTTGTGCTGCTTTTAGCAATTTTTACAGGAACCATGATACATTGATTAATGTAAAAAAAAGTGGCCAATCAAATCAATCTTTTCTCATCAAAATGGCTATAAAGCACTGACTGCTCAAATGAGGCGTGAGTCTGCCATCTAGGGGTTATCAAGTAGCAATGCGGACTGATTTTAACCTTTTAGATACCCAATTACCCTCAAAAAGCCTGCAAATAAAACATTTTGTGAGAAAGATATTAAATGAGATTTGAATTAAAGGAAAGAGATACTGGGGGCAGCACTGGTCTTATCTTTAAGATGTTCAAGCTCCTTTAATAGATATTTATATATTTATACACTATATTGCCAAAACTATTGCCAAATCACTGAGTTCAGGTGTTCAGACTCTTCATGGCCACAGGTGTATAAATCAAGCTCTAGGCCTGCAGACACTTCTACACACATTAGTGAAAGAATGGGTCGCTCTCAGGAGCTCAGTGAACTCAAGCGTGGGGCCGTGATAGGCTGACACCTGTGAAATAAGTCCATTCCTGACATTTCCTCACTACTAAATATTCCACGCTCAACTGTTAGTGGGATTATAACAAAGTGGAAGCGATTGGGAACAACAGCAACTCAGCCACAAAGTGTTAGACCACATAAAATCACAGAGCGGGGTCAGCGCATGCTGAGGGTCACAGTGCGCAGAAGTCACCAACTTTCTGCAGAGTCAATAACTACACACCTCCAAACCTCTGTGGCCTTCAGATGAGCTCAAGAACAGCGTAGAGAGCTTCAAGGAATGGGTTTCCATGGCCGAGCAGCTCATCCAAGCCTTACATCACCAAGAGCAATGCAAAGCGTGGGATGCAGTGGAGTAAAGCAGCCGCCACTGCTTTTACGCAAAATACTCTAGAGCAGTGAGACGTGTTCTCTGGAGCGACCAATCACGCTTCTCTGTCTAGGAATCCCATTGACGAGTCTGGGTTTGGTGGTTGCCAGGAGAATAAGACTTGCCTGACTGCATTGTGTCACGTGTAAAGTTTGGTGGAGGGAGGATTATGGTGTGGGGTTGTTTTTCAGAGGTTGGGCTTTGCCCTAGTTCCAGTGAAAGGAACTCTTAATGCTTCAGCATACCAAGACATTTTAGACAATTTTATGCTCCCAAATTTGTGGGTACAGTTTGGGGATGGCCCCTTCCTGTCCCAACATGACTACGCTCCAGTGCACAAAGCATCGGTCCATAAAGACATGGATGAGCGAGTTTGGTGTGGAGGAACTTGACTGGCCTGCACAGAGTCCTGAGCTCAACCCGATAGAACAGCTTTGGGATGAATTAGAGCGGAGACTGAGAGCCAGGCCTTCTCGTCCAACATCAGTGCCTGACCTCACAAATGAGCTTCTAGAAGAATGGCCAAAAATTCCCATAAACACACTCCTTAACCTTGAGGAAAGCCTTCACAGAAGATGTTACAGTTGTAAAGGGTGGGCCGACTCCATATTAAACCCTACAGATTAAGAATGGGATGTCATTGAAGTTCATGTGTAAAGGCAGGTGTCCTAAAACTTATGGCAATATAGTGTACAAATATATGATTGACCTTGCAGGGTTTTATCTAATGAGGATTAATTTTCCCCTAAACCGCAACTATGTGCAATGTGCTGATGAAAAAAGGACACGCGACACACTGGAAGTTTCTATGAGGGAAAAGATGAGCATTTTTTTTCTTCTTTTTTTTAATTTGAGGAATCAGAGTAAAAACAAATGTCATATACAGCACAAGTACTGAAAGAGCAGTTAGATTGTGTGTGTTCTGCACTCCTGCTTGACATTAGCAGTTCTAGAATCGTCTAGAATCCCTTTGTAAACTCTGCTAGTACCTTAGAGCGATTTCTAAATCATATACTTACAATTCTGTAAATATATACTGTACATACATAATATTAATATAGAAATATGGTTATCTAATGCCATCTTAAGCAGCACTTTTTTTTGCACAATGATAAATTTAAAGAAAGTTAGGAAACAAATTCTTGGTTCCTTTGTTTTGAAAGGATACACAGTGCTAATTTGTTAAATCATAGACTGTAATCATAATCAGTAAACACAGTCTGTCATATAGAGCCATGAGTATTCAGCAAAGAGATGCTTTAGATTTGTAAAACAGACAGCAGAGATATCACTTACACATCAAAACGTGAGCTTGAGCCCTCGGTGACAGGCCGTGACTGGTTTGACACCAAAAGCAAGGGTTCTTTTACATGCCATATAAAAAAAGGCAATTTAGCAAACAATATTCAGAGCCTAGTCACAATCATTTTTCAACAGATCTAGAGCTCAGTTATTGTTCATGCCCTGACACAAAGATCTTTTATTTGTTTACTTGAGAATGGAAGTACCAACAAAAGAGCAATATTGTGAAATTGCGGTCTCATCATGAGATGATTCCTCCTGGTTTTTCAGACAGATAAACACCCCCAACGGTCCTAACACGACAAGAGATAATCACAACAGTGAGAGCTACTGACTAATAGATCTTAGTCAGGTTAAACCCCATATGATGAAAACGAGGTTGTGAGTGATAGACGCGCAGTCTTTACAACTTCACGCACTGTATAAACGTCCTACATCACATCATTTTCTCAACTCGCACCTTTTAAAACCCTTTTGGAAAGATATTTTGTCATTCGAACAATCGGATGTCACTAAAAAAATGCTTTGTTGGGTTGAAAATGGACAAACCGAGCGATTAGGTTGTTTTAAGCAAACATTTAACCCAAACGCTGGGTTTGTACATTTTCAACCCAACTTGGGTTGTTTTTAACCCAGTATTTTTTAGTGTATGTTAGCTTGTTTCCGCCACAGAATAAAAATTATTCCGCCTCTTTTTTCCCCCTCATAATTGGAGTTTATATCACAATTCTGAGATTCTTCTCTCAGAAAAAAAGTCAGAAGTGTGAGATCTAAACTTTATATCTTGCAATTCTGACTTATAACTTATAATTCTGACTTTATATCTCTCAATTCTGAGAAAACAAGACAGAATTACAAGATGTAAACTAGCAATTGTGAGATAAAAAGTCACAATTATCTTTTAAAATGTTTTATTCTGTGGCAGAAACAAGCTTCCATAATCAACAGTACAATCCATTGAACGCACTATAATTATATCCTTTGTTTCCATTCCTGTCAAAAATGAAATATGGCGCTACCCTGACTGAGACCTATGGGCCTGTGATCTCAAAATGGGTGTGTAATCACTTCCCTTATCCTGCGCTCTGTTCATGCTTCTGCTTTATGCTGATCACACTTGCCAAGTTGCACCATAATGGTCAAAGATGTCTAAGATTTTAGCTCATATATTGGTAAAAGGTAAGAGCTTTAATAGTTGATCTCCAGTGTTGGTAAAAATGAGAACAAAAATAAGACTTTAATGCCTCTGGAATCCTAGAAATTATTCACTGATAGGAATTAAAGAACATTAAACAGCCCGTGACAACATATTAACACTTTAAAATATGGTCGTTCAATAGTTAAAACCTTATTGGAAAGTATTAACCAAGAACTCTTGGTTTCCCATAACCAAACAGCAACAGCTATAATACTGAATACATTTTCTAATTTTTCTATATTTAAAAACATGGCAAGGAGCTTGTTAGTATTGTCAACAGACCTTAAAATAAACATAAAATACAGGTGCATTTCAGTTCAGCTACATACTTTCAAATTCATTTGGTTTGTTAGTTGAATCTAAACAGAATGTGTGATTAATCTGAGGCTGATCTGGAGTTTAGGGTTCCTCATGAGACACTAAAATCACATTGGCAAAAAACCCTGAAGTGCTTATAATTTATCTTCAGGAATGGCAACAAAATGTAAAAAAGGCATGTATCGGTAAGCATACTGTATATTTAAAAAAAATCACAAAAAAATATGAATTTGTTAATATCATGTCATTAGAAAACAGAAGTGAACACTGTATGCAATGTATGTGTTATGAAAGAAGAAATCTACAATAACAAAACATTCAATACAGAACTTTTAAAAGGCTGTGAGTGGAAGATAGAGAGTGGAATGTGTTTGTGTTGTCTAGATGGACTGCTGAAATGTTTCATTTAAATATACGGTCGATAAATCCAGGGTGGCGGACAAAAAAAGTAAACAATCTCAGAGGAACCGCCAGGAAGAATTTATAAATATCAAATCGTGGTTTTTAGAATCAGGGTTTTTGCTTTTCACATTCATCCCTTATTTTAAAAGTTACTTAAGAACTTGATCATACACCGCAATGTTTAGGAATGTGAAATATCACGTTGCTCAGTGTATTTTGAGAGCACGCGCCTTCTTTAAATTCACATACACACTCTCCCGAACACATACACACATATGAGATGATTAGCTGACATGGTTAGGTTTAGTTGCTGTCCTCTTTAGCTTGAGAGAGAGCTTTCTCAGAGCTGGCCGAGCCCTCGAAGCGCTGGGAGGCGATGGCAGCCTGATGGGACATGCTCTTCCTCACAACGTCTCCTTTCCTCCATAGTGTAATCTCCTATGAATCCATCAAAGGATGATAAATAGATAATACACAAAATAGGTCATGTTCTGAACCATTAGTTGTGAGCATGCACAAGTAGTTAAAATGATCTGTCAAACTTGTGGATTTTTTTTTTCATATTTCGTTTTCTATTTTTAAAGCTACACTGTGTGATATTTTCCCCCATCTAGCGGTGAAAAGGTTTATGACCATCCAGTGAATATTAGTTTCTGTTCCTCTCAATTCTGATTTTGTTTTAACTCCTACGGTGGCCAATTTAGTCCAAGATTAACATGGCAATCCCCCTCTTCACATTCGACACGGTGCCATCGAGTGTTAAAACGCGAAAGGCGAAGCTTGAATTTACGGGTATGTCCCTCTTTGGCTAATGTACTTTCAAGATGGAGGAGCAACATGGCGACCGGCATTCGAACCCCTCACCCGTATGTATTTTCAATGGCATATTATAAACTTACGAGAACACTTTATTACTTGAAAGACGTAAATATACATTATTTTTGAAAGAACTAAGTGTTTTTAGCTAAGAATAAACTAAAAAAGTTACACAGTGTAGCTTTAATGTGTTTAATTTTAAATATTTATAGGGTTAGTTCACCCAAAAATGTAACTTGTCATTAATTACTCGCTCCAAACACGCAAGAACTTCATTCATCTTTGGAATACAAATTAAGATATTTTTAATGAAATCCAAGAGCTCTCTGACCCCTCCATAGACAGCAATGCGATTACCACTTTCAAAGACATCGTTAAAATAATCTGAGTGACTACAGTAGTTCAACCTTAAAAGGATAGTTCACCCAAAAATGAAAATTACCCCATGATTTACTCCCCCTTTGGTCATGTTGGGTGTATATGGCTTTCTTCTTTCAGACGAATACAATCAGTTATATTTTTAAAAAATGTCCCGGCTCTTCTAAGTGTTTTTGTTTTGAAGTCCATAAAAGTGCATCACAAAAAAGTATTCTCATGGCATCATAACATTAAGGTTGAACCACTGTAGTCACATGGACTATTTTAACCATGTCTTTACTACCTTTCTGGGCCTTGAAAGTGGTAATAACGTTGTAGTCTATAGCCCCTTCCACAGAGCAATACTGGTAAATTACCATAAAATTACCCGAAAGACTTTACCGGTAAATACACAAATATGCCGTTCACACAAGCAACCGCGTTCTGGCTTTTTACCGGTAAGAGACAATTCACACATGAGCAGCAAAATATCAGTAAATTCTGTGATGTCAGTCTCCGGAAATTATCTTTAAAGGTGCACTATGCAACTTTCCGTCCACTGGAGGGCGCCTACTCTAAACAAAGGCGTAGTTTGATGATGCCAAGTGTGAGCGCAGCATCTTGGGAGATGCGGTCTTCACCTCACAGCCGGTGGAAAATAGGACTCGGGCAGAAATCATGTTCATGGATGCGGTTATTAACGTTACTATAGTGTAAAGCAGAGCAGGAGCGAGTGTTGAGGAGCTGAGCACGGCTGCTGGAGCGATTGTTATACACACACACGGCTCGCGAGTACCGGGACTTTTATTATGACGGGACGGGACACAGTCGCCGGGCACCTGCACCATTTCCGCTTTTCCGGCCATGAGTATAAGGTAAAGCAGCTCTGTTTATCATATTAGATACATTTAAGTTTTAAAATGATGTTATGACGTTACTCCGTGCGTTCACTTGGGGCTGCTGGGACATGTTCACACTGCTAAGAGAAAAGCGCTTCTGACAAATAAAACCGAGGGTAGCGCAGATATGACGCAATTGACAGGCGACTCCCTCAAACGCTATGCTGACACGTCCCGGTTCTTAAATAAAATAGCAATTTTCTCACAATTTACAAAGAGTTGGAAACATTTGGGATATTGAAAGTACTCAACTGAACAAAATATATAACACCGGCCTAGTGGTTTTTGGATATGTTACTGCAAAAATACTACATAGTGCACCTTTAAACGCTGTAAACAGTTGACAACATCTTTTTGCCGTCTGAGTGACAAGCATAACGGATGATCAAACAGAAGGCATGTTTGCTCTTAAAGGGGGGGTGAAATGCTGTTTCATGCATACTGATCTTTTTACACTGTTAAAGACTTGGAATCCCATACTAAACATAGACAAAGTTTCAAAAGTTAAGGTGGACGTTTGATGGGAGTATTTCTTTGTCAAAAATACTACTTCCGGTTAGTCATAAGTTTCGGCAAGTTTTTTGAGATCATGCGTCCCCTTTGACGTTAATGGGGGCGGAATTTCCTTGTATGGGCCTTACGGACAATTCTACCGGAAGCGCGTGAGAGAGAGCGAGGGAGAGAGCGAAAGCAACAGCCTACGCCCATCAAAGCGCTGGCTTGTAGGATGCTGGACAGGTGATGTGCACATAACAATGTCACCAAAAAAGTGCGTTTTTGGTTGCCAGACCAAGACAGTCCTGCACAGATTCCCCAAAACCCCCGCGTTAAGGCAACAGTGGATGTAATTTGCTTTTCCGGATCAGCAACTGAGTTGCGCGAATGTTTATATCTGTTCGCTGCATTTCGGTGCCGACTGTTTCATAAACAAGGCCCAGCTCGACGCCGGATTTTCCAATCGCCTAATGCTGAATGATGGAGCAGTCCCAACGTTAGTACCGCAGGCGGTGAGTGAGACTGCTTCAAATGTCTGTGTTTTTTTTAGTCCGCTTACTGTCTACACAAACCACGCGTAAACACACAAACACACGTGCACAACTGCACTTCCCACATGTACACCTTCAAAGACAAAAATACGACGATATAATTCAAGTATAAATATGTAAATAACACAAGCCGCTAAGCATATTATATAGTTAGTGTATAACTTGTACCACATAGAGACGTCCTGCTCTAGTCGTTTTTGCTGCTGCTCCTGTTCAACTGCAGCCTCTGGGTCTGATTCCGGATCATAGATGTATGGCTGTATCTGATTAAAAGCCATATTTTTATTTTGAATAAAGTTTTTTTCCCGCTGTTAGGGATGACGCACTCGACTCAACACACAGCGCGCTGCTGCACACGTCATTATTTAGCTCCGCTCACACGACACGCCCCCACCCGCTCGGCTTTTTTCGGAAAGACTCGGAACAGCGCATCTTTCTTATATAATTATTAAAAAAATAAAGACTTTTCGGAGATATGCAGGATGCAATGCTACTCTATAGGTACTCAAGATTGACATGACACTGACTGAAACTGAGTGTTTCACCCCCCCTTTAAAAACACGAGACACGGATGTTTCTGGTAACCAACAGCAGAGCCGCAGCACTGATGAATGGAAAAGGCGGCTGGGTCTCGTTCATGATACGTTGAAAAAGCTTTGAGACATGGCACAACGGTAAAAGATGATCATTTAGTGCATATTTAAATAGAAAAACAACTGTAAACAGCGGAGCGTAATCACGTCATCTTCAATAGTCTTTATGATTGGCCCAAAGGAGATGTCTTACGTCAGCACGTTCTGACTTCATGTGAATATACCGGTAATCTTCATTCCGTGTTCACACAGAGCACATTACCGGTGAATTACTGGTAATGTTATAACTTCATTGCCAGAACCAATTCACCGGTATTTTAGAAAGGTCCTGTTCACACATGATCATTTACTGTTGGTAATTCACCGGTTATGTGAACAGTCCAACAGTTCATACCGGTAATACAGTCCAAAGACTGTATGAGGGGTCAGAAAGCTCTCGGATTTCATCAAAAAATATCTTAATTCGTGTTCTGAAGATGAACAAAGGTTTTATGGGTTTGGAACGATATGAGGGAGAGGAATTAATGACAATTTTCATTTTTGTATAAACGAACCCTTTAACACCAACCTGTTGTTTGAAGTAACGCCGCTCTTCTTCGTCGATAAGTACGAGATTCAGGTAATAACGAACAGAGAATTTCTTATTAATGTCCCTCATGGTGGGCGTCATCTCGTACCCAGCCAGAAAAAGACGGATGGGAATGGATTCACCTAAATCCAGAAAAGATCAAGTTTAAATTTCAACAATTAGTGAATTGTATATGTGTTTCACATTAAAGGTGCATTAAGCGGTTTCTGAGAAATACTGTTGATATTTAAAAATCAACCCAATAACACACACCCCTCTCTCCATTGCTCAGCCCCCAAAATGCACAAAAATGCAATGCAAGAGTGGTCGTCTCCATCATAGCTTAAGTGAAGCAAAATAACGAACGACAAAGGTGCATAGAAGTGCACAAGCAAGAGTTGGTTGTAAGCCACCAACATCAGCACAGCAGATCCAGACACTTAAAAATGTCCTGTAACTATAAGCTAACATTACAAAATCATTTCTTGGTGAAACATAGCGAAACCAATGTTACTCACGTATGGAGCAGAAACAACGCAGCCTCTGCATCCGTTTTCATGCCTTCCCACTGAGGTATCTCTAGCACTGGAAAGCTTTTCCACTTTTAACGTGGATCCTAAAGCTCTTGCCTGATCATAACCCTTTATTTTCCAGTGATATTCCTCTTTTTTCTGTCTTTTGTAATGCCTCTCAGCCATTTGTCTTTCTTCAAATCTCCCTCTGGCTCACTCTCGCTCCTTCATGAGAGGACACGCCCCTACTGCTGATTGGCTCACTCTCTCTCCTCCCCCACCATGACAGGACACGCCCCTACTGCTGATTAGCTCACTCTCCTCCCCCATCATGGTTGGACACGCCTCCTACTGCTGATTAGCTCTCTCTCCTCCCCCATCATGGTTGGACACGCCCCCTACTGCTGAATTGCTATAAATATGTTATGGTGCTCCACTTTCAAAAGCATCTCAGAAATTACTTACTGCACCTTTAATCCAACAGAAACTTCATCTTAATAAATACAAGTGACCATCAGGAGGCGTGTTAAAGGGATAGACCACCCAAAAATTAAAATGATCCCATAATTTACTCACCCTCAAGCCATCTTAGGTGTATAGGACTTTCTTCTTTCAGACGAACACAATCAGAGTTATATTACATTATATCCTGGCTCTTCCACAGAGATGGGAAGAGCCAGGATATAATTTAATATAACTCTGATTGTGTTCGTCTGAAAGAAGAAAGTCCTATACACCTAAGATGGCTTGAGGGTGAGTAAATAATGGGATAATTTTCATTTTTATGTGAACTATCCCTTTAAGAATTGTTTCATACCTCGGACAGGTGCTCCATCCATTATCTCGTATTTTGCAATGGTGTCATTTTCATGGTACACGTTTGGTCCCGTCCCTGTTGTCTCCCGTTTAATAATATCGATTTCCATGTGTTTGATCTTAATCCGCACCAATAGGAAATAGATCTTCCCCACAATCACATCTTTCAGATGATACCTGCCATTTTCAAGATTTTAAGGAGGGAAGAAAAAACAGGGGAAAATGCAAAGAATAAATCAGTAGGAGACATTTACATTTTGTTGAACTATTTTAACATCTTGGCTGTTTTTCACACTTACTTGGACTTGTTGTACTCAAACTCAATATGCAGACAGTCCTCAATTCCCACTTCCATCTTTATGGAGGAGTTGAGTTCTGGATATGTGCTGAGCGTATGCACTACGATGTCCATCTCTTTGCAGACGTCGTTCAGTCTCCTGCTGATGGTTGCCCGCAGGAAATAGCTGAGGGAAAAAATGAGAGTTTACAATAAAACCTTTTAGATATTTAAACAAATGTACAACATTTTGTGTCAGCTCAGCTCACATACACAATATTTACTGAACTATATGACAGGAACACATACCGTAGTTTTACATTTTGGCCTGTGTAGGACTCGTACGGTTTCTCCACGTGTGTGAACTCAAAGTCAAAGGTCTGAGATTGAGCCATTTCGCCAGGCCGAGCTAAATCCTTTACCAGAGAGACAAACTCGTGATGGTTTCCTCTGTCATAGTACAATTCTACAAGGAAAATAAGAGACACAAGAAAAAAGGTGATTTCTTAATACATTTGCATATTTGTGTATTCTTTCAAATTTGAACAATTTTATTTAATGGTTTGAGCTTGTTAGGTTTCTCAGGATTTGAGGGTGAGCAAATGTTATATAATACCATGTAATACATGGCAATACCATGTAAGCATGTATAAAAATAACCTCAGGGAAAACATTTGACATTCTTTACAAACACATTTCTTGATGATGCTTCAAGGGTTATTTATTGCATATTAGAACAAGGAGTGGCAATCATACTTTAGGGAAACTTCATTAATGAAAGAGGATGCATGGCGTGTGGTTAGCATCCAGAGGTGTGGCTCCTAAACCGCCTTTTTTACTAGAGATAGGAAGTAGACTCACTTCGGGGAATCGGTTCTTTTGAACAATCCGATTCAAAGTACAAAGCGACATTATGATTGTAAATTGTTTACATTTCTTAGATGAAAAGCGTTAGCGCTATTTATTTAACAAATAATTTATAACGTCTACTTTTTCGCTAAAAAAAAAAAAAAATCGCCTCATTGGTTCTCGATTATTTACAGAAAATAGCTAAACTGGACGGTTCTCGGATCAACAGGTCGGTGAGTAACGATTTGTTGGATGAATGAGAAATAACATATTAGTTTAATATTTTCCTGTAATATAAAAAGTACCAAGGAACGATTTCCGAGGGATCTGCATCATAAAGGAATCATTATTTATGTGAACCGATTCGTTCGATTCACTCGAGAGAACGATTCGATCACGAATCAAACATCGCTAATGTGTCATGTGTCACGAGACTAGGTTTTTGTAATTTGACACTTCAGCATTTTTAAAGCTTCAGTCGGAGTCCCCTTAATGACACTTGCATTATAAAATAAATTTGAAGAGGTGAATCTTGTATTGAATTATCACGTTACGGCGGTCCTCAAGCATCGCTCGTTCCTGCTACGTTGCACTTACCGATCTGCCCGATAAACTCTATTTTGATGCCTTGATGCTCGAGCCTCTTCCCTGGATTTTTCAGGGTTACGTTGACTTTCCCAGAGACTGTCTCCCCGTCGTAAAACAGAAAGTATTTGTCCTTTTTCCCGTCCTCCGTTTTGTGCTCGGCCTTTTTTCTCGTCTCGGCATCATTTAAAACTATGTCAATTTCAGCACTTTGTCCGAAACTGAAGAAGCTCATCCCGACACCTTGTGCTGGACTGGAATCCTTTTGTATTCTAACACCTGGTCCAATTCCACATCAATACAATTGCGTCTTCTTCACAAGCTAGCTGCTTTATCTTCTGCAATGCATGTGCGTTTATAATAGACTATTTAATATCAAATGTAGCTAATTCTTCATATGGCTCCTGTATTAATACCTGCGGAGGATTTTCAGCAATGTACACACAGACACAAGCTTCAGAAAGGATTTTACTTCCGGGATAGTCCACGTAAATATTTTTTTATTTTCAAAATAAAAGTTTTCAAAATAAAATATCGAGACTATTGAAATCAAATGTAACAAATCGGATAATAATTTGGTGCACACAGAATATTGTTAACCCTAAAAATGATAAGACCATAAAGAGCAATCAGAAAAGGAATGTATTACTATTTTCCCTCATTTCATGATTTTTTTTTTGTTTTTTTGTTTTATTAAACATGACTTTTATTTTTTATTTAATGTTTGTATCCCCCCATTATGTCAGTTTGGGGGTATACATTTATTTATTTATTTATTTATTTATTTATTTTGGGGAGGGGATGCTTGTTAATTAAAAATGTATTCTCTCATAACTTAAACATTCTTTGTAAAATTGAATAAATAATAAATAAATATAATGCCTATTTATGAATATATTATAATGTATCATACACATCTCTAGGTATCATATTCTAGGTATCATTGTATCATATTTAATACACACATCCCTTGTAAATGATTAAAAAACTCTTGTACACAATATACTTTGTGTCTTCTGTCCTTAGTTAAACTTTTTTATCTTTTTTGCTCATAGATCTTTAATGATTTTTATAAAGTATATGTAAGAGAGGACTGAAGCAATGTGGCTTTCTTGATTATTCACAAAATATTTTAATGTTAAAATTAGTTTTTTAATGTTAATGTAAATGTCAAATATGACACAACAGGATTTTGGGTAACATTCATCTGTCCATCTCTCAATTATCATTGATTTGCAATGAACTGCATATATGACCCATAAAAGCCTGATATACTCACATGAATATGAACATTAATGCATCATTTATAGAAATGTGTGTATTAAATATGATACAGTATGCTATAATAGTTTCATAAATAGGCATTATACTTATTGTTTAAGAGTATTTTACAAAGAATGTTTAGTTTAAGTTACGAGAGAATTTTAGGGTTAAGCCATTTTAGGGTTAATAACTTATAATATTGGACGCTATTAGCTCACACAGGGGATTAAACTATTAGGAAAACATGAAATTAAATAAACTATTATTTTCACTTA
Organism: Pseudorasbora parva; assembly: GCF_024679245.1. Taxonomy (NCBI): domain Eukaryota; kingdom Metazoa; phylum Chordata; class Actinopteri; order Cypriniformes; family Gobionidae; genus Pseudorasbora; species Pseudorasbora parva. Next base: position 3,106,337 of record NC_090194.1, on the reverse strand, counting down.
AGAGTGAAACAGTGTGTTTGAAAATGCTGATAACTTTGTCTTCATTGTAATGCACCTGCTCTAAAACTTGATGTCACTGACGTAGTTAATGTCTCCCCCTAGTGAGTAACTTTGACAGCACAAAATCTGCAAGAACACCACACACACACACACACACACACACACACACACACACACACACTCACACTCACATTTAACTTTGCCACACATGCATGGTTCGTTGGTTGAAAACATAAAGCGTCTTAGTATTAATTTAGGAATTCCAATAAGATACAGTATATACTGTAGACTATTTGACAGAAGGATAAGTGCCAAATGGTTAATAAATCTCACTGCACTTGGCCGTCTAAATCTTGATGAAAGGACCGCTTTTAAAGCCTATTAACAAAATATATCAAACTGGTGATTATTTGATTTTAGACAACTAAAAAGGTGAATGGAAAGCTAAACTGTGTGGACAAATTCTTTCATGGCAGTCGTAATCCTCTGTGAATCCTGTTTAACTAAACTATAGGGAAAGCCTTTTTAACATTTATTTTCTTTACAACTAATATCTATTTTTGTTACTAGTAGGGTACATATTTTAATTACAAGTAAATAATTCAACACAGACTAGTATCTATTTTTGTTTCACTAACAACTATTCAGTGTTCAAGTGTCTATTCATTTCGTCACTAGGACTTGTTTGCGTGATTTGCTACTAGAATGATAATGATAAGTAACTATCCCACTGTTACTGGTAATGAATTGCATATTTTTACCACTGAATCATAGGTTATCTGTTGCTCTGATATTAACTATTCACTTCTTAACTAGTGAACTAGTGAGAAATGTTTCTATTAAAGGCACAGTATGTAATTTTCACCACTAGAGGTTGCTTATTCAAAACAAAGGTGTACTTTGATGATGTTTTGATTCGGCGTTGCTTTTATTCTTCTTCAGTCACGAACTCGCTGCTTCCGCTTCTTCCGCTCGTGTGTGTTGGGTAACGCAGCACTGGTTTATCATATTACACACATCTGAGCGTGTAGTGATGTTATGTTACTCTGTGCGTTCGCTCGGCGCTACTATGAGATACTTGTTCACACTGCCTTGAGTGAGATCATATTAGGCATAGTAAAACACGGTACTCTGTGCGGTAAATCAAGAACAGCAGATTTAAACAATAAGACTAAATGTGTTGAGCTGGAAAACAATCATTAGTTTCTGTCCATCAATGATCCAAACAGTTGCTCACCTGTCTAATAAAACCAAAGACTATAAAAAAAGATGGACGACGCACCTTTACTTTCCTCAGTTGACGTAAGTGAAGTCACCAGTGTTCAAATAAGACATCTTGACTCTCGAGTCTGCTCAGTAGTGAGCGTGAAGTTCCATCCACGCTCCCGCCTAATCAATAACTTTATGTAAAATAAACAGTTATGGAAATGTAAAGATTAAAGTTAAAGCTCCAATCTCTTTGCGAAGTTCCCAAAAAATGTCCGTTTGTGCCTCAGTGACGACTCCTATTATAGCATCAAATAACTAACTATTTAACTTATTTAACTATTTAACAAACTTATTTAAAGAACAAACACTTGACTCACATCAGCGTGACAAAAACAGCCTAAAATGAATGTAACCATCTTTGGGGAAAAAAATATTTGAAGTGTAATATGTTTGTTTAGTTTGTCTATGTCCCATTAAATTTTAATGGAGAGGGTGGGGTTTATGAGCTATACTGCATCCAGTCACCAGGGGGCGATCAAGATGCGTTGGCTTCACTTTTCAGGACTTAATTAAAATTAGCTAAAGCAACACAATTGCTATACATTTTGTGCAAACTTAATTTGTTTGTGTTCAATCCACTTAAATATAAGTCAAACTGAAGTCAAACTTAATCCGTTTGTGTTGTTTTACATGAATGATTTGTGTTGCATTAACTGAAACTGGGCGTGGCTTGTTAGTTCCCAGCATGATTTGCATTTGGCAAAATCAAGAGCAAGTAAGTGTTGTTATTTTATATGTAAAAGTGTTTTTTTATGTATTTTTGAGCAAAAATAGAAAGGGGGAGACTTTATTGTGTTTAATTGAGTTTAACACTCAATTATGTTGAAATTATTAGAACGATTTAAATCATGGTTACCATTGTGGAGAAGAGATGAGCATTTGTTTAGGATGTGGACTATTACAAGTAATGTCATAATGACTTTGCTGAAGGAGCTTTTAATGCATAAAATGTCTAAATCATGATAGGAAGTCATAATAAATTCACTTTGAAATTACAACCCCAAATCAGAAAAAGTTGGGACGGTTTGGAAAACGCAAATAATAAAAGAAAGTAGTGATTTCTAAATTTACTTTGACTTGTATTTCATTGCAGACAATATGAACACAAAATATTTCATGTTTTGTCTGGTCAACTTCATGTCATTTGTAAATATGCACCCTTTCCTGTCATTCAGACCTGCAACACATTTCAAAAAAGTTGGGACAGGAGCAATTTAGGGCTAGTAATGAGGTAAAAGGGTTAAATAATGATGTGATTTGAAACAGGTGATGTCAACAGGTGATTGAAATTATGATTTGGTGCAAAAGCAGCATCCAAGAAAGATCTAATCCTTTAGGAGCAAAGATGGGCCGAGGATCGCCAGTTTGCCAACAAATACGTGAGAAAATTATTGAAATGTTTAAAAACAATGTTCCTCAAAGAAAGATAAAAAGAGATTTGGATATTTCACAATTCAACAGTGCATAACATAATTACAAGATTCAAGGAATCTGGAGGAATTTCAGTGCGTAAAGGACAAGGCCGCAAGCCTAAGCTGAACAACCGTGATCTCCGATCCCTCAGGCGGCACTGCATCAAGAATCATCATTCATCTATAAGCGATATCACCACATGGGCTCAGGACTACTTTGGCAAACCTTTGTCAAGTACCACAATAGATAGTTACATCCACAAATGCCAGTTAAAACTGTCCTGTGCCAAAAGGAAGCCTTATGTTAACAGTGTCCAGAAGCGTCGTCGACTTCTCTGGGCTCGGAGGCATCTGGGATGGACCATCACACAGTGGAAATGTGTACTGTGGTCAGATGAATCAGTATTTCAGGTATTTTTTGGGAGGAATGGACGCTGTGTGCTCCGGACCAAAGAAGAAAAGGATCATCCAGACTGTTACCAGCAACAAGTCCAAAAGCCAGGGTCTGTCATGGTATGGGGTTGTGTTAGTGCCCTTGGCAAAGGTAACGTGCACTTTTGTGAAGGCACCATTAATGCTGAAAAGTACATAGAGATTTTGGAGCATAATATGCTGCCTTCAAGAAGATATCTTTTTGCATATTTCAACAAGACAATGCAAAACCACATTCTGCACACATTACAAAGTCCTGGCTGCGGAGGAAGAGGGTACGGGTACTTGACTGGCCTGCCTGCAGTCCCGACCGGTCTCCAATAGAGAATGTGTGGCACATTTTGAAGCGCAAAATGCGACAACGAAGACCCCGTACTGTTGCCCACCTTAAGACTTGTTTGCAGGAAGAATGGGACAAAATTACACCTGAAACACTTCATCACTTGGTGTCTTCAGTCCCTAAACGTCTTTTAAGTGTTGTGAAAAGGAATGGCAACATTACAAAGTGGTAAATGCTTTACTGTCCCAACGTTTTGTGAAATGTGTTGCAGGTCTGAATGACAGGAAAGGATGCATATTTACAAATGACATGAAGTTGACCAGACAAAACATGAAATATTTTGTGTTCATATTGTCTGCAATGAAATACAAGTCAAAGTAATTTTAGAAATCACTTCTTTTTTTTTATTTGCACATTCCATACTGTCCCAACTTTTTCTGATTTGGGGTTGTACTTAATTGAGTCTCTAAAATGTATTCAATCCATGATGTTGATGTTACATGAACAAATTATGTTTGTTTAACACAATTGATTCATATGGGACTGATGTACACAATTAAATAATCAAACACATTTTTTTAGTGTAGGTCATTTCTCAATATGTGTTTTTGTCTGTACTTGTGTTCTCGTGGACTTGTCAATCGTCATCAGTGGCTACCCAAGTACTGTTCCAATTGAAAGTTCACATCTAGCCAAGTACAGTTCAAATCCCTGGATGTGTCCTTGATCTGCATGGAGAGGAGACTCGTGTGGTCTTTAGACAGACCGGTATCACAGAATGCATCTAACACAGACCAACAAACATCAGTAGTGGATGAGAAAACCAACCTAATGTAATAATACTACTGTTATTGTGTCACAAAATGTAGTTTTAAGACTTTTTCCGGCGGGTAGTATGAGTGTTCGGTTTTCAGGCATTAGTTCAGGGCGTTGTCATAGATGCGATACGGCTTGGCTCTGTGTCACAGAAAAAAGCTGAGCACTAAACAGATACGTTTTCCATATTGTTGTTTTTGAATAGTGCACAATCACTTTAATTGTTCATCTGGCAAAATACATTTACTTGGCTTGGGGTCTTGTGCCGTCTGTGTGTGTGTGTGTGTGGCAGCGCACAGGCTAAGTTATAAGAACGGCAATTAACTTTGTAAAAAAGTCTGTAACAATAGTGCACAATGTACTGTATAAATATGAAGTTTTGAATTACACGTTACATTAGTTTGTGTTTTACGGGTTAACGGAAATTTCCGTAAAATTTCACCAAGGTTGTGTTTTTTTTTAATGTAGAAATGCAGGTATGGTGTCATTGATAGGCGACACACGGTCCATGTCCTGGTTAAAATTGCTTATTTCTCTGGATTTAAACATTCTTGTAAGCGTATGGGATGTAATGTAAGTACACAAGTCAACAGAATAAATAACATTATATAAAATCTTACACATTGTGCCTTTAACAACAGGGATGAATACTACTAGTGGATCTATCTTGAATGGATAAGTAGCCTACTTCTAATGAGCATATGTTAGGCTAGTGAAATTGAAAATAGACTATTGAATTATTACAACACAAAATAGACACTACTTTGTAAAAACAGCCTGCCATAAGGATAAACTGGAGTAGCGTGGGTTATGCAAACGTAATCTCTGTTTACCTTTTGAATGCGCGCTTTTGATTGGATGACGCGGCTCTCACTCCCGCTGTGGGCGTGGCCAACGCGCTCTACTCTAAAACGCGCCTGAAAGCGCTTCATAAGAGTCATTACATTTAAATCCACGCTAGGCATGGTACGAGCAACACATCTCTGAGTGCTATCAGACATAGTGCTTCATTGTCAGTCAGATCTGATCATGTGCGATTGTTAGTGTTGTAAAACTAGACAGAATCTTCACTGCACTTATCATCAGTTTGAGGACAGTCAGCTGACTTGGCTTTGATTTTGTGATGGCAGAAGCGCAGCAACAGCTGGTTGACATCGACCCGGATTTCGAGCCTCTCTCCCGGCCGCGTTCATGCACCTGGCCGCTGCACCGACCGGAATTTAGCGAGCCGGGGAGCTCGAACACGTCCTCCCCGGCGCCGTCCGTCAAACCGGAGCAAGGTATCGTGGACTTTATCAACAGCTTAAGTTTACTAGAGGAGACCGAGGACTACCCGGAGGAGAAACCAGTGCTTCTGAACGACTTCCACTGCCAGGACAACTGCGTTCATCCCCAGCAACAGCATCCCCAGCAGCCGAATCCCCAGCTGACGCACCCGCAACAGGTGCCGCCGCTCCCCGCCCCTGGCGGCTCCAGCCCGGCTGCGGCCCAGAGGAAGAGCAGCTCGTCTCGGAGGAACGCGTGGGGGAATATGTCATACGCCGATCTCATCACCAAGGCGATCGAGAGCTCCCCTGAGAAGCGGCTTACCCTGTCTCAGATCTACGAGTGGATGGTGAAGAGCGTGCCTTACTTCAAAGATAAGGGTGACAGCAACAGCTCAGCCGGCTGGAAGGTAATGGCACGAAAGTCTGATCAATAGCTCATGTGTTTAAGATTTAAACGCACGCATATTTAATTTTTTTGTACACTGAAAGCATCTCTTTGATGTGAAAGTATTTCGTTTTTTAAAGCACTTTGGAAGAAAAAAAGGTGTTTCAAAGTAGTTGAAGTGATTAAATTATCATTTCAAGTATAAATGTAATAGTTCATTGGTTTGAGTAGAGCCAACTCAAATGAGTCATTTAGACTTTCTTTTGAGTTCTCAAAACTGAGACATTTTAAGCAATCTGAACTGTTTCATTCACTCTGGGTTAAAAACAACCCAAGTTGGGTTGAAACTGGACAAACCCAGCGATTGGGTTGTTTTAACCCAGCGGTTGGGTTAAATGTTTGCCCAACCTGCTGGGTAGTTTCATTTAACTCAACTATTGTCTTAAAATGACTATCTAGCTTGCTTAAAATGAACCCAAAATATGTTGGGAATTAATATGTTTATTAAATGAACTTTTTTTTTTTTTTAAGTTTAATGAATAATTATTAAACAATAACCATTTATTAAACTGTTTATTAATAAATGCTCCCCTTTTGAATATTATGTCTGATTTTAAATTTCCAACCTAATTTTGGTTAATTTTAAACCAGCCATATAGTAATTTTACAAAAAATAGTTGTGTTAAATAAAACTGCCAAGCACATTGTGCAAACATGTAACCCAACGTCCAGGTTAAAACAACCCAGTCTCTGGCTTTGTCCATTTTCAACCTAACTTGGGTTGTTTTTAACCCAGCATTTTTTAGAGTGTTGTTTTGAGTTTTATGAACTTGTTTCTTTTAATTTTGACTAACTTAAATTGAACCAAAACTGAATTTCTATTTCCCAGCATGCTTTGCCACGACACTCAAAGGGGACAGTAAATGTCAAAATGATGTTATATTATTTGTGTGTGTGTGTGTGTGTGTGTGTGTGTGTGTGTGTGTGTGTGTGTGTGTGTGTGTGTGTGTGTGTGTGTGCAAGATTAGTGTTTAATGTTTTGTTATGGAAGTTTCTGTTATGTTGGGTTTTTGGTGATGATTGGAGCATGAGCTTAGTCTGAGAACAGATAATGTATTATTTTGCTGTCCTTGTTCAGTCACTAATGCTACCGAAGTATTAACCAATTAGCAAGGTGGCATTTATTGAATTAGCTAGTTAAAGCTAGTTAAAGTTTCCACTGCTACAAATGTGATTTTTACTTGATATTTTTAGGTTAAATATAGGAATTAGCCTACTCAAATATTTCAAGTTCAGAGCAATTCAAATGTATGATTACAAAATAAAAGCCTGTGTGGTCTGCTTACTTAAACTTTACATTTCTTCACTTAAATTGAGGCAAGCGGGTTGAGTTTTGCCAGCTTATTAGGGTTTATTACAACCTACTTATGCAATTGTTATTACTACCTCAATTGAAATATTTTTTGTTGGTACACCTAATGTATTCAAGTTCAGACCCAGCCTTACAGGAGGTCCTTCCCAAAATAACCATGTGCTGGCCCACCCACACACTGTAAACCCAATTTAAAGTAAGCAGAACTATCAGGTTTTGAGTTTGTGGTACTCACACATTTCGATAGTAATTAACGTAAAATAATTACTCAAAAATGTCAATCTTGAATCAATTGTGTTTTTTTTCTCAAAAAAGTTGAATGAGATTTTTTGAAGTTGAAGTTAATAAACTCAAAGTTTAAGTAACTCACTCATAGATTTGTATTGTTTTTAACTTGAGATATTTGACACTATAATTTAAAATAATCAGATTATCTATTTTGCCAGCTATAACAAACCAATTCAGAAAATGCAAACTTGCTCCTTTGCTAACATGTAAACAATGGCATGGTATTGCACTTTCTGAATGAGTACAGCAACAAAACATGTCACAGTGACACCGCTTATCACCATGATGTTAACTCTACATTAACATAAACTCTTCTAACATTAGCATAACAAAACATTAATCACTACTAAATCTCGCTTACCATTAATCCTGCACAAAAAAACACATAACAGCATTTACTCTCCCTTTTGAGTGCCATGGGAAAAGCATGCTGGGAAATAAAAAATCCATCCTAATTTCATTTAAACTTAAGTTAGTCTAAATAAAAAATAAAAAAAATAGTTCATACAACTCAAAACAATCAAACAGTTCAGTTTGACCTGAAATATGTCAGTGCTGTGAACTTAAAAGGAAACTAAACTTCTAAATACTCATAATTGAAGTATTTTTATTATTATTTAAGTTTATCTTACTGAAACCAATGAAGTATTTTGAGTGTTAGGGTTTACAGTGCAAATGTCTATGAGCCTAAACTGGGGAATTTAATGCAGTTAAATCTTTTTGACTTGACCAGCTAATGTAGGTGTGACCACATGACACATGTTTAGGTAACATTTTTTCCCCAAAATGTTTAGCGTATATGACTAACAATTAGCCCTCAAATGCGTAGTTGTGGATTCTCTCTCAGAGCAAATAAATGCTCTGAGAGAGAATTTTTTTAAAGAAATGTAAACAATAAATACCATTCTGTGGCTCTTTAATGTGTGGTGACAGGTCGTTGTAGCACCTCAGTTAACACTGCTCGGGAACCGATCATCTCTTCCTCTAGTTAATTTATAGTACCAAATAAACATGAATGAACTTCAGAAGGAATGTTGTTTTAACCACGGAAAGACGTCAGTACACAAGTTCAAGTTCAAGTCCACCGACGTTAAACGACAAACTCACTTGACTGCTTCGTCGGACAAAAATGGCGGATTATGTTTGGTTAGATCGCCTGTCAATCAAACTCCTGACATTCAAACAATTCAGACTTTATTTCTCATAAGTCTGGCTTTATATCACAATTCTGACTTTATATCTCACAATTCTGACTTTATATCTCACAATTCTGACTTTATATCTCACAATTCTGACTTTATATCATACAATTCTGACTTTATATCTCACAATTCTGACTTTATATCATACAATTCTGACTTTATATCATACAATTCAGACTTTATATCTCACGATTCAGACTTTATATCTCACAATTCAGACTTTATATCTCACAATTCAGACTTTATATCTCACAATTCTGACTTTATATCATACAATTCAGACTTTATATCTCACAATTCTGACTTTATATCTCACAATTCAGACTTTATATCTCTCAATTCTGACTTTATATCATACAATTCAGACTTTATATCTCACAATTCTGACTTTATATCACACAATTCAGACTTTATATCATACAATTCAGACTTTATATCTCACAATTCTGACTTTATATCTCACAATTCTTACTTTATATCACTCAATTCTGACTTTATATCATACAATTCTGACTTTATATCTCACAATTCAGACTTTATATCTCACAATTCTGACTTTATATCACTCAATTCTGACTTTATATCATACAATTCAGACTTTATATCTCTCAATTCTGACTTTATATCATACAATTCAGACTTTATATCTCACAATTCAGACTTTATATCTCACAATTCTGACTTTATATCATACAATTCAAACTTTATATCTCACAATTCAGACTTTATATCTCACAATTCTGACTTTATATCATACAATTCAGACTTTATATCTCTCAATTCTGACTTTATATCATACAATTCTGACTTTATATCTCACAATTCTGACTTTATATCATACAATTCAGACTTTATATCTCTCAATTCTGACTTTATATCTCACAATTCAGACTTTATATCTCTCAATTCTGACTTTATATCATACAATTCAGACTTTATATCTCTCAATTCTGACTTTATATCTCTCAATTCTGACTTTATATCACACAATTCAGACTTTATATCTCACAATTCTGACTTTATATCTCACAATTCAGACTTTATATCTCTCAATTCTGACTTTATATCATACAATTCAGACTTTATATCATACAATTCTGACTTAATATCTCACAATTCTGACAATTCAGACTTTATATCTCGCAATTTTGGCTTTATATCACACAATTCAGACTTTATATCACACAATTCAGACTTTATATCATACAATTCAGACTTTATATCATACAATTCTGACTTTATATCTCACAATTCTGACTTTATATCACTCAATTCAGACTTTATATCATACAATTCTGACTTTATATCATACAATTCTGACTTTATATCATACAATTCAGACTTTATATCATACAATTCTGACTTTATATCTCACAATTCTGACTTTATATCACTCAATTCAGACTTTATATCATACAATTCTGACTTTATATCATACAATTCAGACTTTATATCATACAATTCAGACTTCATATCACTCAATTCAGACTTTATATCTCTCAATTCTGACTTTATATCATACAATTCAGACTTTATATCTCTCAATTCTGACTTTATATCATACAATTCAGACTTCATATCACTCAATTCAGACTTTATATCTCTCAATTCTGACTTTATATCATACAATTCAGACTTTATATCTCTCAATTCTGACTTTATATCATACAATTCAAACTTTATATCTCACAATTCAGACTTTATATCATACAATTCAGACTTTATATCTCACAATTCTGACTTTATATCTCACAATTCAGACTTTATATCTCTCAATTCTGACTTTATATCATACAATT